>NC_062213.1:33636240-33813740 GCF_902686445.1 Sciurus carolinensis | reverse complement strand
GGCTGTGACCTGGAGGGTGTACGAGTGCCCATCTGTGGTTGCCTAGAAACTTTGGCTGCACAAGTGTCAACTCTCTTTCATGGCTCTAAGGGAGAAGGAGCCTCACAGAGAGCCCTAGACTTTGTGGAGGGGGAGAAAAGGTCCTTGTGTGTTTAAAACAAGTGTCTCACCAGGAGATAATGGTCGAGCTGTGGGTTATAAATGATGCATTTTGTTCTTTTCCTCTTGCTGATGGCACAAGGGGAAAAAAAAGTTCATCTCTCGCTTATCAAAATACTGTGACATTTCTTCTTCCACAGGAAAATTTTCAATCATAGCCTTCTGCAGGAACTGACACCAAATTTACCCAATTGTAAAACTCTAGTGTTATTACAACCTGTTTGTGACTATTATTCTTTTATGTTTCTCAGTTAAACTGAAACACACAGTAACCCCGCCCCTAAAATTTACCATTAATTTTCTACTTTATTTCTTTTTAGGAACTCATCTACTTAAAATGCAAATAGGCTTGTTTGGCTTCTGTTCCATTAATAATATTTTGTGACATCATCAGCACAGTGACTTCTAAACTATCAGTTCTGTTAGGTCTATAAACCCTAAAGGGTAACAGGCTTTACAAAGTTTCTTTAAATATTTTATTAAAATAATATGTTCATTCGGTTATTTGAAAGGAGACTTTTTTTTTTTTACTCCAAGTTGCCTGTTCCCTGCTTAAAAAACTGCAGTGGGGACTTGGTCAATGTCAGATCAATAGGAATAAGGATTGTGTAACTCAATTTTGAAATATAAAGTACCAGGCAGTTAGGTGATATGATTTCCGTGTCCTCCTTGAGATTAAATTGATTTTGTAATTTTAATGAAAATAGGCACAGCCTATAGAATGAAGTAGCTCTCAGTTGCTTTAGACCTTATGCTCGGTTGTCTAAAGGACAAACTAGTGTGGTGAACTACCTGGATAAAGAATTTTTACAACTGCCCTAAAAATGGTTTCTCTATAACCACAGCAGTTTGCTTACAGACAGAATAATTGGTGAAATAATCAAAGCCAAAATTTTGACCTCAGTGTTATTTTAATGTACAAGTGTATTTTTATTGACCTGCCTCATTTGTTAAGTGCTTATTATATGCTTGTGAAATGAATGACCCCCAATAAGTGTAAAGTCCATCCATACATATGTAAATTCTTTTCTTTAGCACTCTGAAATATTTTCAGATGAATTAATTTGTTATATTTTTACAAAAAACTTTATGATGCTACTGTTTTTTTCAACAGGAGACTTATTGCATTCAACTGAATTTTATACTTAAAATTTATATAGGGATATATATATATATATATATATATTTTTTTTTTTTTTTTTTATTTGGGTTTTGTTTCTTGGGGGGTGTTACCAGGATTTAACCAAGGGGCTCTTAACCATGGAGCCACATCCCCAGCCCATTTTTATTTTTTATTTTGAAACATGGACTCGATGAGTTGCTGAGGCTGGCCATGAACTTGTGATCCTCCTGCCTCAGCCTCCCAAAAAAGCACCACCATAAAAAAAAAAAAAACCTTTTTTATACAAAGATACATTCTCCACCTTTCTCTTGAAAAACTTCTTACCCCTGTCCTACTAGACTTGGTTCTTCAAAACATTCAAAATTAATATACACAATTAATTCATCCAAAACTTTAGAACTAAAGCTAATCAAAATTTCCTGCATATGTTAAGACCATGAGAATTAAGACAAAATAAGAACATACGAGGAAAATTTCAATTCATTCACAGTGCCTCATGCTATTTTCTACAAAGGAAAATTCAAGATAAATGATAGGCACAAGTAAGTGTTCCAATCTGATAATGGAAGGTACTAACTGCTAAACACAATTGGCTTCCATGTTTTAAAAAATGCTTTTTCCCTACTAAATCCAGAAACTACCTGACTTGGCCTCTTCTGTTTTTATACCTGTATTTGAGGGTGTAATGTTGAATCTTTTTAAAAATTAAGAGGATACTGATCAATAGTGAAATCTGTTAAAATGGAGACAAGCCAACACCAAACAAGCAACAAATTTGTGTAAAACATTAGCTTTCTGATGGAAAATGAAATCTATATTTGTGAGTTTCAGATCATTATGGGAACAAATCTTATAATATATATGTTCTTAATTCTATAAAATCAAACTAGACTAAATTTTCTACTTTGTGAGTCCAAGCAGGAGAGCAGGAGGAGAAATGTAAACTCATGGTCGGCATCTGTATACTCTCTCCCTTTTCCTCTGTCTTTGTAGATTGAGCTGATCCTCTCTTTTACTTGGTAGGTCACCTCTGTTGACCAGCTCTGAGACCTTGCACAAATTATTTAACATTTCCATGCCTCAGTTTCTTCACCTTTCAAACAGTGCTCTCAGTATTCATTCCACAGGCTCATTGTGAGGATTAGCTAAATATTTGTAAATTGCATCAGTTGTCTACAGCATAGAAAGTGGCATAAGAGTATTTGTTTAAGAAAATAAAAGCAGCATTCTTCTCTCAATGTAGTTCAGACCTTGGAAACCTCACAAAGTGTGTTCCTCGGGACAAGGAATGATTCGGTAGGTACGGCCACTTGGTGTTTTTGAAGGTATATTCTCCTTGTTCAATCTGTGAACGAGCAATGGTTTTCCTTAAAGCTTCAAGGTAGCCTCCACTTTTGCAAAGACTGCCTGGCATCTGATTGGGGAGGGAAGATGTCACCCTTTACTATAGGGCAGAGGTATAAATTTGAAAAACACAGGAGGAACAAAAGGGTGATGTTCTTTGTTTTGCACTGAAAGGATGGACACTGGCTTTTGCATGGGTGTAGCAAAATGGGCAGATTAGAATATGATGTGTAATTGTTTGTAAGGTTTTCTGCACTAAGACTTATAAATTAGAGCAAAGCCAATGATTGAGCTCTATTAAAGGGGCTCAGTGTAGGCCGGGAGACAGCACAATAGCTTCTTTCTTGTGTTCTCTACTCCTTTTATGTATTACAGGCTTGTAAACTGAGATTTCAGGGAGTCTGAGCTGGTTCTGGAAAGTATGCTGGACTTTAAGAGGTCTGTCTGCAAAGTGCTTCTGTGTCAGCATCACTAAGGAGCTGATTAGAAATGCCGACTCTCCGTCACCAAGAGTGTGTAAAGTGTGGCACCTTTGTATAACAACTAGAATTACATCTTTATTGAAAGTTAGAGCTGTAAAGGATATTAAAAATCAACTATTTCAACTCCTTTATTTTTTAGCTTTATAACTTTAAATGTAATTATTTAGTCTTGCTATGTGCCAGGTTTTAAACTCTGTTGTATTGTCAAAAATAGATAGGAAAGGCCCTGGGTTCGATCCCCAGCACCCAAAAAAAAAAAAAAAAAAAAAAAAAAAAAAGTAGATAGGATATTATTGTCCTCATTCCAGAAGTCTCTGCAGAAGGGGAGAATGAATATATGCTAGTAAATAAAACATAGTATGAAGATTGCTCTGCTAGCAGTAGATAGAGAGCTAAAGGAATCTCTGAGCTCAGATTGGAGGACCAGGTGCCTTGGAGTGGGAGGGAGATATTTGAGACCGAGTCTTGAAGGATGAGTGGGGTTTTGGTAGACCTCATGTGAGCCCTGAGATTCTGTGCATCTAACTTACTGATAGGTCTAGGAAGGAAACTGACACCATTATGATTAGAGTGAAGGTAGGGGAATCTGCCCTAAAGAATGTCACACTTATAGCTAACTACTGAAGTGTGCTGTAGGGGCTGGCTAAGCCAAGGAAAAGAGGGGAAAGTCAAAAGAGAGAAGAAGCATTTCAGCATTTTATGTGTGAATGTTATCTTTCCCACTCTGGTATGGTTTTGCTTCTATTACAATAGTATGAAGGACTGAATAGCTGAAAGTGTTAATTTTTCTGACATCTGAGTGGGAACATACAAGTTCGAAACGTATGGGGTGAGTTATTCAGAGGGATAGTGTACGAGTTTATGATCATGTCATGAAAGCAAGTATTCATGAAACGGGAATTGAGTACATGTAAATCTAAACACATTAAAAGGGACTTGGTAGAGAATGTTATACTGTATCTTACAACATCAAACAATTCATCATGGCATTGTGGAAATACAATAGGAAATGAAGATAGAACTATCACCTATTAGTAGAGCTTATGCATGGGCACAAAGTATACCATGAAAGTCAGTCTGTCTCATTTCCATTTCAGAACTCTAGGCCAAGTCTGAATTTTGGAAGATCTTTCAGTGTCTTAAATACAAAATTTTAACTGTTTTCTCATTCTGCTGTAGACTTTTCAAAAGCAAGAGGAAAAAGTGTACCTCGTTTGCTAGGGCTACCTTAGTGAGTACCACAGAATGGGTACCTTCATAAACAGGGCATTTGTTTTCTTATAATTCTGGAGGTTGGGGGTCTGAGTTAAGATATGCCAGTACTGATTTCATCTGAAGCTGCTATCCCTGGCTTCTAGATGGCTATCTTCTCACATCACAGTCTTTCCTTGGTAAGTACCTGTGTCCTTAACTTCTTATGAGGACTCCAGTCATGTTCAATTAGGGCCCACCCAAACAACCTTAATTACCTTAAAGACATATATTTGAAATAGTTAGAGAGTCCCTGGGGGTGTTAAGGCTCAATATTGAATTATCAACATAATTCAGCTCATAAAACCTGGAGATTTAGAATATAAAATTTCTACCACATGTGACTCTAAACCACTATATTTATACTACTAATTTTAACCTCCCATGAAGTCTAATGCTGAGCCTCACAGTTATAACCAGTTTTCTAAGTAATGCTGCAACCTGTTCTGAAGGAATGTGACCCAGACACTTAGTTCACTGCCATCTCCATGTGCCTTCCTAGCAACACTTGCTCACAGCCTTTCTCCAAAATTCCTGGAAGTCACCTCTCAGTGAGGGCAAAGTGAACATACCTCCTCAGAAGAAAACAGCTCTCCAAATATAGTGAACACACAAGATGAGCTCAGTATATGGAAAACACATGCCACCTTCATTTTTAATCCACACTTCAATATACTGCATTAAAAATTTGAAAAAGAGGAGATTCATGACTAAAGAATGCTTATTCAATTCTTTTTTTTTTTTTTTTTTTTTTTTTTTTGTGTGCTGGGATTTGAACCCAGGGCCTCATGCATGCCAGGCAAGCACTTTACCATTGAGCCACATCCCCAGCCCTATTCAATTCTTAAACATGACTAACAGTCAGTGTCATGTAACAAATATAATTCATGAAATAATTGTAGTCTTTGTCACCTCTGGTAAAAAGATGTCAATAATAGTCTGCCCCCAGTGGGAGACTATCTCATGTATTACACTACAGAACCGGCTTACCCCATAGTTTTCATCATCTTTACCCCAGTCTCAGTCCTTGCTGAACTAGCCTCATGGCAGTGTGATGTTTTGTCACATAATTCTGTTCTTCATTTCTTTGCCTTAATGCATGTAGTGGTTAGTTCACTTGTGTAGTAGTCTGGACTGGCTGCCATATCAGAATACCATTCAGGGGTGTCTTAACCAACAGAATTTAGTTATTTATTTATTTAAAGATATTTTTTAGTTGTCAGTGAATCTTTTATATTTATTTATTTATTTATTTTATGTAGTGCTGAGGATCGAATCCAGGGCCTCACACATGCCGGGCAAGTGCTCTACCACTGAGCCACAACTCCAGCCCCCCATATTTATTTTTTGGCAGACGAGGAGGCTAGAAGTCCAAAATCAGGGTGCCAATATGGTCAAGTTCCCATGAGAGAATTCTTTCAGGCTTGCAGATGGCTTCCTCCTGCTCTGCCCCTGTATGGGCTTTCCTTGCCTTTCTCTGTACCCAAAGTGAGAGATACGTAAAAGGAAAGGGTTTGTTGGGACTTGGAGATAGAGAGAACACACACTCTGGTATCTTCCTTTCTACTTACAAGGACACCAGTCTTAGAGTATTGAGCTCTTACCCATATGACCTCATTTAACTTACCTCCAAAAGACCTTATGCCCACATAGAGTCACACTGAGGATAGTGATTCAACATAACAGTTTGAAGGCATGGAACACAATTCAGACCATAGCCACTGGTCTCTATTTTTGAGACATTAGTAATTGAAAGATTCTGTACTGAGTACTGAGCACTACAATGTGTAAGATATAATTAAGCAGCAAGAAAGCCTGACATGATGGACCGATGTTCCAATAATAACTAACCACATTTATATGGTAACTTTATTGAAATACCCCATGATTCTTGCTCATATATTCTCGCTATTTGGCTAACACTACTTTTTGGGAAAAAATGAGCATATTGAAGAGGCCTGCTTTTACAGAGGTAGTGGTCTGAACTGTGGAGATGTTCTGGTGGTATATGAGTCACTGAGTAGCAAGGTTGGTAAGTGGTGTGAATGGAGCAGAGTTACACTTTATATGCCTAATTCCTTGCTTATATTAGTTCACTACAACTGCTATAACCAAGCACCCCAAAGTGGGTGCCTTAAAATAGCAGAAATGTATTCTCTCAAAAATGTTGGAAGCTAGAAATCTGAAGTCAAGGTATTGGCAGGGCCATGCTCCCTCTGAAACCTGCGGAGGAGCACTTCCTTGCCTCTCCCTGCCTTCTGGTGACTGACTGGTAGTCGCCTGGGGCTCCTAGGCTCCTGGCTACTTGGTTCTAGTCTCAGCCTCCATAGTCACAATGTTCTCTCTGTGTGTCTCTGTCTCCACAGGGATGAATTCCAATAAAGACTCCATTCATATGGTATTTGGAGCTTACCCTACTTTTGTATGACCTCATTTTTATTTTAACTAATGACACCTGCAAGAACTGTTTCCAAATAAGATGACATTTGTAGGTACTAAGAATTAGAACTTGAACGTAATCTTTTTCTTTAGGGGGCACAATTCAACTGTTGTACTGACCTGAAAGAAAAAAAAAAAACAAAAAAAAAAAACACTTTCAAAATCATTTTTGAGGATGGTGAAACCTTTTATTTTGACAAAAATATGCAGGATAAAACTCCTTTTCCAAAATTTTCCTAAGGATGTCTAGATAAAAATACTTAAAGCATTAGTATTTAGCATAAAATAAAATTCTGAAGAACTTTTTGTACTGCCATAGTGAGTATAACAACTTTCCACACCAATTACTGTTCCTGTTGTTGATAATTTCAAATTGAATATTTTCTATTCAATGTGATTATGAGGAAAAGTTGTTTACAGAGGGTTGCCTTGTTTTTATTTATTAACATCATTGCCTAACTGATATAAATTTTTCAGTCAGATTTTGAATATCTCTGAATATCCTGCCACAAGTTCTGGTTGAATCACTTTTAGAAATTGTATGTTCCATCATACAATAGTAATATAGAAGGTCACAAGTTCAAGTGTTGTTAATTTTTGCATTTTGTTGCCCTAGAGTCACAAGACATGATTCTTAATTCTTCCAAAGGAAATCACTGTTACCTGTTTTTAAAAAGATAATAGAATGTTAAGATTTTCCCTTCACAGTGATAATATTTCCCCTGGTGTTAATGAACAGAATGCTTATCTGCCACAGGATTCTTTTGCACAACTTCCTTGTGGAATAAAAAAAAGATGCAGCAGTGGTCGAACAAATTCCTGTTGGTTTACATGTGGTATTTGTGCAGTTTACATTTTTAACATTCTTGTGCCCACTGAATGACATAATTGGGAGTGCATGGCTTCTATTTTGCTGGATGAACTTTTACTCATGCTGGTAGGTTTATAGGAGTTAATGAAAAAACTAGAAAATGAAGAACGAGATCAGCAATGTCACTATGTCGTTTTGACAGAAGAACCATAGGACGCAGCTAATTTTCAATATTGGAAGATTTGTGTGCACCTGGAGAGAAGGGGCTTCCCTATCACTGCATCAGTGCACAACCTCACATTTTTTCTGATAAATTCTTGGAATACTCCAGGATATTGAAAAATGTGCAGAATTAACAAGTGTGATTCATTTGTAGGAGGAATACATGAACTTTGAGCATGTTTCTCAACATTTATAATGCACAACAAACCATGCAAAAGACCCTCTATGAGAATCCAGGCCACCTGAAGCTACTTCCCCCAATTCCCATTGCAATAAAGACCACAAACTTCATTTTTATCTTGCAGATCTTCTAAGCATAGTTTCATCAGACTGCCAAAACAGAATAATTTTAGAAGACATTTATAAATTTTGATGAAAGCAGCGACAGTATAGACAGTATACAGTCACCTCTCTTGGCGTATTTTAAAATGTGTAGGGGATAATCAAAGAGATAAAGTGCTAAGTTTCTTAACTGCTTAAATGCATGACTCTTAAGAAATCTTCAGGAAAAAAAATGGAAAGTCTTCTTATATATCTGGTGATCTATAAAAAGAAAACGTATAAGGTTTTCCTGGAGAATTTAGAAGCTATATGGTATCAGTTACATTCTAGTTCATCTAAGACCAGCAGCACAGAGGAACCTGTTTGCTAAACCTGCTGTCCACTCCACAGACTTGCTCCCCAAGCCCTCTTTTCCCTTCCCTAACCTTCCCTCCCTACCTCTGACTCCCTCCTTTCCTCCCCAAGTCCCTCTCTCCCTTCCTTTCTTTACTCCTTCCCTCTTTTTCTTCCCTTGTCTTTCTGTTTTTATCTGCCGTTTCCACTAGAACGTAGTTTGTGTAAAAGGAGGAAACTTTTCTGGGAAGGTGTGACTTCAGGATGAATAGGAGTTCATTAAAAAGGAGAAGAAGAATATTCATACAGAAGAAAAAGCCTGTGTATTCTTATCCCTGATACATATGAGAGGCTTCATGAAAATATGTGTGTCTGAAGCAAACAAGGGAACAGGGAAACAGCCAGACCATTGAATAAGTGTTAAAGATTTTTTTCTTTTGTTTTAGGCTTAAGAGCATTGCAAAGACATTGAATTATTTGGAGTATGGGGCCTGAGGACAGGATGAGTTTACAGTTTGGAAAAGCTTGCTTTGGCTGTGGTATGAGAGCAGATTGGAGGGAATCAGGAGTGTGCCTTCTTCCAAATGGCCAAAGCAAGATGTGTCTATAGTAGCAGCAAGTTTCAGAGACTAGTTACATTTAGATCATAAATGGTATTCTCCTAATACATGGTGTACCTCCTAAGACATGGCATTGGGCTCTTAGAAATTTTCCCCACAATGCTTAAATAAGGTCCTGCATCAAACATATGAAGGAGTACATTGGGGAATAAATAGAATGGAAATTCCAAGTGCCATTGGCGCTCCTTCCCATTAAATAAATAACTACTTTATGTTACCATCCAGATTTCCATAGAAGCTTCATAATTCATAAAGTAAAAACAATCTGTTTCCAAAACTGCTTTTGTGTTTCTGTGTAGCACCCATGAAGAGTCACAGTTGTGGTTTTATTTTTATTAATGCATCCTACTAGAAGCAATCCTATTTGGTGCACATCTCTTTTGAGAAACAATTTCAAAGTCATCCTCAATGTGTAGACCGAGGGCCACTTTTAAACCTGATATCCACAAGAAAGACTGCTGAGGCAATGTTTCAAAAAACTTACTCTTACAATGCAGAAGATGAACAGAATTTCAACATGTGTGCCATCATTTGAACTGAGAATGTTGTTTGCTTTGGAAAACAGACTGGCCCTTTGTATTAGAGTCTACAGTTTGGATTCTCTGGATAACAATCCTTTCCTTTGATTTTTCTGGGCTTCTTTTCAGCATTTCAAAGGAATTGTAAAAAGTCATTCCCAGGCCTGGAAGGACTACGAGGTCTCTGCAAATTATAGTGTCTCTATCCACCTGATTACCGCAACATCCCAGCTGACTTCAGATTTCAGCCCTAAAGGAGGGTTTTGCTCTGTCTACTTTTTGATTAGTGAGTGTCAGTCCTAAGCATGTTACTTGGGATACTGGAGATGTATGTTCATGGATTTCAGTATTGACAAGTGACTATGACTTTTTAACTTTTGTGACTTTGTTTTCAAAATTAGGAATTTGATATTTTTACCTATTCATTAGTTTTACACTACCAGGCTTTACACATGGCTTAGGAATATTTCAATTAGAGATAAGAACCTGTCTGCATAAGAAATAGGTCTTGACAGAAACCTTTGAATTCCATAAAATTATGGAATATTTCAAAGTTTTAATGAACCCTGATTTTGATTTAGGACAAGAGGCAGTTCAAAACTATAGAACAGTATAAATAAAATTCCCATATAGTGAATTGTAATAAGTTATGTGTTATTTAGCTCCAAGTTCTAAAAGAATAAATGTAGCTTGAATTGTGGACTATCTAAATATATTATGACTTCAGGTCCTACTGAGAATATTGCCATTTTAATTTTACTATTTAATAATGAATATGGTATACTTTAAGATTTAGACTAATTTTCTCCATATGGTCAGTTTTTCTTTAGTCTTAGGGTATTATTATTGGGAGGATATTGCTGATTATCTTAAAAGAAGAGAGAGTCATTTATAAGTAAGTCTTGGTGTTCTGTGCCAATTTTCTTTACTCCTCCTTGTCCCTTTCTATTTTTCACAGTTTACTGTGGAATTTTATCTTTTTTTTTTTTCTTTTTTCTTTTGTTTAATGCTGTACTCCTCAAGTTGAAGGTCAGGGCCTCTCTTAGTGTTCAAAAAAGAAACAGATTTCTCTTAAGGACTACTTTTATTTGCACCAAGATAACAGGGTCTCTGTCCATGTTACAAACACTGAACATTCCTTGAGATGGTTCGAAAGACACATTTATGAACACAGGACACATTGTTGGCTTTCAGTGCTATTTTCAGTTGTGAGCACCAAGTAAGATAACCAGATGATCACATACCATTAGCATGATTAGTGCTAGGGAGACTCCTTAAAACATGGGGCTGTCAGGGAAGAATGGGTGTCAGAAAGGAAGAATGATACGGCCAAGGCTCCCTTTTGGAACCTGTGGGAGTGCTTTGGAGTGGGTCCAATAAAATGGGCATTTCAAAGTGATCAAATCAGTGTCTGCTCTGGACAAAGCTACTTACTTGAGCTATAATGTATGGGACTGGGTCTCTTGTTACCTTGTGAGTTTTGTATTTCTACATTGAAAATAGTGGTTCCTGACCACAAATTCCTATTGTCATGGAGATGGTAATGATCCTAAAATGTTTTTTACTTGCTTCTCCTCTTACTAAATGGGATCATATAACCATGGCCCAACAACTATGTTAAATTTGTAAAACTTTAAAAGATGAAAACCTACCATATTCTCATTTTTAATACTATAAACAATTGTCATTCATTGAAGTCTTATTACAGCGACTAGATGATGGCAGTGGTAATTCATTTTATTTTCCTTTATTGGTATCTTGTAATATCTTTGTATAGGTTCTCTGCTGACAACAAATCTTTGCAAATGAACAAGTCATCTTTCCTCATATAAAACAGTATAGGTGTTATAATCTTAATGGTTTTTGAAAATTACAGTAAGAGGAGCCATGGTGCAGTACAATCTGGTTTTCAGTTCTGTTTATGCACAGATCAAGTTTTTAATTTCATTAAGGCTTTGCTTCTTTAGATATCACCCAATATGATTGAGGACAAAAGAAACTGTCCCTAATATGCTTAATAAATCCTTGAATGATTGCTCCCTGTCTTACTTCCTGTCTCCTTTACTTTGCTGGAAGAAGAAAATATTCTATTTAAAAATGATACATTTATTTGCCCTGAGTGGTAGATGTTATGTTTAGGACAGTGATGAAATGCTCTTACTATACCTCCTCTCCTTTAGGGTATACACTATTTACTTGTCAACATTTTCATATTATAGTTCAATTGGCAATGTTGTGTGTCCTATAAATACCAAGAAACTATAATCAACATAAAATTTAAAGCTTCATCTGTGACTTTATTCAATGCTGGCATATATTTTTTTAGCTATCCAAAATCATTGCTATGTTCTTGATCTTTTTCAAAAATATGGCTTAATTTGTATTAAAGCAATTAGATGGTTCATGGTTTATTGTTTTTTTGTTTTTTGTTTTTGTTTTTTTCCTTCTGCTTCTTGTGCCTTTTGCTTCACAAATGCTTTTCAGGAAAATTTTTGCTACCTGCCATGGTCTGGATATGAATTGTGTGTCTCCCAAAGATTCAATTTGAGAGTTTGGTCCTCAACATCACAATGTCAAGAGGTAGCAGGAAGGACTGGGAAAGTAGCTCAGTGGTAGAGCACTTGCCTAGCATGGGCAAGGCCCTGGTTTCAACCCCCAGCACTGAGAAAACAAACAAACAACAAGAGATAGCAGACCTGATAAAAAGTTCTTATATCATTGAGGGCATGCCTCAAAGGAAATAACATTGTTCTTGTGAGATCCTAGTTTGGCATCTGGTTCAGGCTTCTTGGCTCACTAAGTGATCTCTCACTCTTGTACATGCTACTTACCCTGATAACATCTGCTATGATGAAACAGCTTAAGCAGACCTCACCCTAGCTGGCATGATGTTGTTTGGACTATCAACCTCCAAAACAGAGCTACATAAACTTTCTTTCTCTATAAGTTACCCAGCCTCAGGTATTTTGTTTTAATTTTGGAAAGCTGACAAATACACCACCAAAAGAGATTGGATGCCTGAAGAGCTCAATAATAGTATGACTTCACTGTCAGCACATATTGCTCACAAAATATCTGGATTTAGTGTTATAGTGATAAATGAATGCTATTTTGTTAAGACAACATAAGTGATAATGCATTATGGTTTATATACTTTAGTTGTTTTTATAAAGAGCCTTATTTTGGTGCCCAAAAGGGATACTGATGCATGAAATTGCTGAGTATAGATACAAAGTAGAATCATCAGTGACAGAGACTCCCTATTCTTCCAGGGAACCATCAGATCACCTACATATGGAAATTTGTTTAGAGTGAACATCATAGAAATATCTGAAATATTTTTTGCTATAGGCATTTTAATACACTGCACATTTAGAGCCACAGCTCCATTGCAGTAACTACACACCATGGGAAAGAATAAGGCTTTGCCTGAGATGTATTTATTGTCTACAGGACAATTTTATGTGTAGCCATGACTATGATAGATAGTAACCGAACCCATAAAACTGACCTCCCACAATTTACATGCACCTTTGTGAGGCTGGAGGAAAGAGCCTGGATTATTATATGCTTCTTTTTTATTGCAAAGGTATAATTATATTGGTGTAGGAGATAGTCACAGGGCTTCAAACAGAAAGTTATCCAGTATCAGCACAGTTAGATCACGGGATGGTTGTATCATTTTGAAAATGCTAAATCCCTTAAGTGTACCAAGAATAAAATTACATCTTTGGCATATCTGGGTTGTGCAATTATGTATTTTATTTTTCATTTGTGTTTCCTGTACCTGCCCAAAGAATTTGGCTTATTTATAATTTGAAAAAGCAAAATATCTGTAGTGCTTATTATTATAATAGTGTCAGAAGTATTATTTATTAAATTGAGTTTTCCTCAGTGTTTTCTGTTCAGTTTTCTTTGGATGTTTACTCTCTTTCTTGCTTTCTTAACTCTGTCTCTCTCTCTCTCTCTTTTTTTTTTTTTTTTTTTGTCTCATCTCTCTGTGTCCTCATGCCCCCTTATTTTATTTCAAGGTCTAAGACTATTTTATTTGGTATAATGTTTTTATATAAAACAATTTGGTAATAAATTTTAACTAGAGATTATAGAAGGGGGCAAAATATATTCAGAGGGGTTTTATTTTATTTATTTATGTTTTAGGATGGCATGCATGTGGACATCACATAGGTGTCTCAATGCAGGTTCTGCAACTTGAGCAGGGTTTTATGAATTAATAACTAAATCTCATCAAGCCTCAGCCTTCTTATCTGCTAAGTGGAAATGACATACTTCACATGTTTTTTGTACCAGTTAAATGTGCATAGTAGTTATGGCAAAGTGTTAGTTATATTGTAAATTGAGTAATAATAACATTTATTCTATAACCAATAATGACAGGTTAATATTACTTTAAATAATGTAAATTTGATAGATTTAATCTTCTTGAGACTTAGTTGGGAAACTCTTGTTAAATATACTTGTTCCATGTACAAAAAGAAACTACGTAATATACATCTTAATGTTTAAGTTTTAAAAAACAGTTACTACATTTCAAAGTATTATTTCAACAGACTGGATTCTTATCCCTTTTGTGGATCTTTTATTTTAAGCTTTCTAACATCACAAAGGTAAATAAGAACTAAAAGTAAGAAATCAGCAACAGGGTTCCATGTTCAGAAATTTCAAATGGAAGTCATTTTTTACTTTGCCTCCATTTCATCAAATTATTTAACTTAATGTTATGGAACATTTTCAGCTCAATGCCTGCATGCCTTTGAAAGTTTTTTTGTTGCTGGTAGTTTGGGTAGTGTTATTATTGCAAACTGACCTGTAAGATTCAATTTTTTTTTTTTCTTCACAGTTAAAATGACCCCGTGTCTTAAATGAGGCATCTGGTGTATTTGTAAATCAAGGGGGAAAGGAGGGCCTCCTTGCCTTTTTCTGCCCTACAGGATCTATGCAAAGTTTTAATATTCATTCATTTTATTAAGTGCATGTTTAAGGTTAGATCATGCCAGGTGTCTTATACAATTTAATTACTTCAGGTGTTCTCTGTGATAGGTATTATTTCTCTCATTTTTATAAATGAGGACCCCAAGTTTCAGTTTAAGTAACTGTCCAGCTATCACAGTCATTAAATAGCAAAGCTGGAATTCAAACCCATGTCCATCTGACTTCAAAACATATTCTCTTTCAATTCCACCATGCTGTGCCTGTACTTTTAAGTGAAATATCATGAATATCCTGGATCAAAGAGGAATTTCTATATTGGAAGAAACACTTGACTTATTGAACAGAGTTTCAGATGAACATACCCATTTAAATGCATTTACATCTTGCTTAAAGGCAGTACTTTCTGAGGAAACTGAAAATAAGCAATTAAATTTAATTCACTTGTAGGTGTACACCTAAGGCCATACCTACACCAGCCAAATAAATGGAGATTTTTAGTATCTTTCACCAGGGAGCAGTAATATCTGTGTTGCCATTTTACAAAATGTATAATCTTACAGTATATTTCCATTTAAAACAGTGTAACAGATTAAATCCATTTCAGAACTGTATTTCTCATATTTCACTATTTTATTGCAGTATTGTAATGACTTTATCTGCTGTGATATAGCATCTGAATCTCACAAAAAAAGAATGGATGAGAAAACAGACTCCAAATGCCACTTAAATCACTGTCCTTTTGAAGAAATTGTTGACTTTTTTAAATCAAGAATCTATTTTTCTGAAAACAGCAATATTTGAAGACCAATATTGAGTGTTAATTTATGTCTTTTTAAATATTGGAAAATTAGTAAAACAAAAGAAATTGTCACAAATACTATTTTTTCAGACTTGGCTGGAATAAAACCAGGAAAAGAGGGGATACTTTTTATTTAAGCAGTAATACTTACGTGAAAAATAATCATTTTCTGACAGTTACTTTAATAATTTTTATTTATTGAAAGGAATAAAAGTATTATAATTTAAGCTCTATAAATAAAAAATATGTTGAAAAAAGAATTGTGTTCATTTCCAATCACTTAATTTTTGGTTTGGATATTTAGTTATTGAAGATCCTTTCTCCCCTATCAGTTGAACAAAAACACGAGAACATATAGTTCATATTTGCTTCACTTTGTGATTATATTATCTCTAGTGGGATATGGTGAAATCCATTTGCTTGGCTTTGTTTGATAATAATAAATTAATAGTTTATGACCACTCAAGGTTGTAAATTCATATTTTAATTGAAAAATTTACTGAGATAATTATAGATTTGCACATTGTAAGATATAATCCAGAGAGGTCCCTCATGCAATTGCCCAGTTTTTCCCAATGGTACCAATTTGCAAAACTGTATTATAATATCACAATTAGAATATTGACATTGAAACATTTCATTTATCTCGTTTTGCTGTCTTCTGTTTCACTTAAACATGTGCGCATGTTGATTGCATAACATTTCTAAGACTAAAAGTGTACCCAGGAATTCAGGTGATTTGTTAAGTTGCTTTTAGAAACCAAAAAGATGTGTACTTGTTGGGAATCCATTGGAATGCATGAAATTAAAGACAATAAAAGATCTTGGTGATATTAGTAGGTTATTTAGTTTGATTTGCATTTACTTGATTGGAAGTTAAATAAGAACATCCTGAAGTAAAACTCTTGAACAACTCACCTTCTTTTCTTCCACAAGAGACAAATAGGACCCCTGTCACCCCTTCCGATGGATTGGAACAGTACATTGTTAGGTAGAATACAAACATAATTTCACAGCCAATGGGAGCATTACCATATGACCCCCTGGATTAATTCAGTTTATAAAAACTCACCAGTATTTCTCTTTTTCATTTTCTGATTCACATATTTAGAAGAAATTAAAACTTTAGAAGATTGTTAAGAAGGAATCTTTAGTTTTCTGTCTTTTAAGTGTTGTAGCCTTTCTTTCATTTATCACTTCACATTTGTAATTTGTCACTTTGCACACTTTTACAAAAAGTATCTTCCCCTCCCCTCTCTCCTCTCTTTCCCTTTCCTGCTTTCTTCCTATCTTTCTTTGTATATTCAAAGAACATTTTTTAAACCTTTAATTTTGTCCAGATATAGTTCTAGACCTAAGGAACAATGACAATCGGGCATGAGGACTTCCTTCATGAAGCACATTAAGCCAGAACAGTCAGCCAGACTTTAACATTGACAGCTGTCAATCATATACACACTTCTGTGCCCACACATGCTATAGGGGGCAGGTGCTCTGGTGGATGTTGGTACAAATGCATGTGGGGATGTGGACTATTCTGAGGGTCCATAGTTATTGAAAAGCATTTTGGAAGATAGCCTAATGTCCATTTTTCTTGTATTATATACACTACATGGAGTTATAAAATCTGAATTTTATAGTTTTCTTAAATAGCAGAATACTAAAACAAAATATTATGTTTCAAAATAAATTTTGTAATAATAGGATCAGGATAAACCTCATAGAGTTTACAGGTTAAGTGATGGTCATAGCATAGGTGTTACACTATTTATAAAAGAAATGAAAATTTGTCATTTTCATTTGAAACAGTAGAATACATTTATGACTAACAGTATTCTAAGCAAGGTAAGTAGAGATTGCCATGATTTGTAATTGAAATCTTCTTTCAACCTGTCCTAATGATTCTGGTCTCTTCTTCCCTTCTAATTGCATTGTGTATATGCAAATTAATTTCACTTAAGTGCTTTGGAATCTATTCTATTAAGTAGTCTCATTTCTAATCTCATTTATATTGTTCTTCTGCTTCTAGTTCCGGCCTTCAGCATAAGTCTATATAACAGAGTTGAAACTGAAATGATTCTCCATGTTCTGGAGAATAGGAGATATACTCATGTGGTTGTGATTTCATATTAAGATGGGGGTGTTTGCTTCTTTGTAGATGCAACATGGATTTGAAGTATTGACTTAATGATCTTCAGTTGAGCAGATTACTTAAGGAAAGTGATCCCCAAATGTGAAATGGTTGCAGGCTCAGATGCAAAGGCAACATTTTCTACTTGTTTTTTCAGCAAATGAGTCAATAATTGGATTGGTCAGAACTAAAGGCCATGTTTGCTCATGGATTCATAATCTTTCCTGACCTATCACGAGTTAGTAATAAGTCATAGTAAATATAATCATTGTGTTGTAGCCTTGATCTGTTCATAATTTGTTGGTTTTGTGAATTCAAAAGGATGAATTATAATATACTTGAAAAATACCATTTTTTCCTGAAAAATGTGCTTTGTTTAGATTTAGTGTTCTTGATTTAGAAGCTTAAATTATTAAAATGACCAAAATAAATGAAGTAATGATAATAATAATATATCTGCATTTAGTAGATTCTAAGGACTAAACTTTAATTTTAAAAAGAGATTTCATAAGTGTGAGTGACAATGGCGATTAATGTTTTTGAAGAAATATTCAAGAGAGTGCCTGTTTGTACTTGGAATATTGCCAATTTCCCTCTCAAGAAGTTAGGATTGTCTCTGGCTTTATAATGTAATTGTACATCGTATGTTGAGTGATTATTATTCAGTATATCAGCGCTTATTTGGAAATTATGCTACTTCCTAGTAGCCATCTCTCATGTAAGTGGATGATTGTTGCTACACTTTAATCTTGATCAACTCTTTTCTCCCACATTGTCACTTTTAATTGCATTAATTTGAGCAAAAGTGTTCTGTTGAGTTGAATGGAAAAGGAGGTACTTTTTATGTCTACACTAAATAACTGTGAAAACCTAGGACCAGTATTCTTCAAAATTAAAAAGATTGTGGTAATTAATAAAGATGCTTTTACTTTATGTGGTTTACCATGGACATTAGTTTATTTACCAATTGGTTCTCCCAAAGTCTATTGTGAAAGTGACACCACAGAGATAACTCAGTACGATGTCCAGCATATTGTAAATACTGAATGTTGTACATTTTAATCTTTGCTATTTTATAGTTGAGAACCCTTGAAGAATATGAAAACATCTAATGATGGTCAGTGAGATAGAATAAACATTTCTTGTGTTTTAAATGTGATTGTGCGAGGATCTTTTCACTAATGTACAAGCGTATTCCTCATTTTCTTCTCTCTGGGACTCTATAATGTCAGGATAATGTCAGTGGAGCAGTTAATCCTGGTTATCTGGAAATGGAATGGGTGACCCACTTTGATGTTGACCTTCACAGCTACATACCTTTGCCTGGCTTAGCTATGAAGCAAGAAAGAAATACCAGCATGGGGTTACTATGGCTGAATCTATCCCTTACCTGTGACTAGAATTAACTGTGGGAGCTGTTCCTGTCACCTTTGGGTTTTTGGTGTACTCTTCTATACCTCTTTTTTCCTTCATCTGGAGTAAAAGTTGTTCTAGTACTAGTTTAACCAATTGCAATTATCAAGCAAGTCTATATACTAAATGCAAGTAGTTTTAATCCATTTGCTTCATTTTCGTTTTCTTTCGGTTTTTTTTTTTTTTTTTTTTTTTTTTTGAGACAGGGTCTTGCTGAATTGCTTAGACTGGCTTCTAATTTGTGATCATTCTGCCTCAGCCTCCCAAGTTGCTGAGATTACAGGCATGTGTTACAGTATCTGGATTTATTGTCTTTTTCTATTATTCTCAATTATAAAATGCTAAGACAAAATTTATAGCATACATTGAGTCATACTATAGTCCCAGCATTACACTGAGTCCTTAACCAATATGGTCTCATGTTTACTACAAATTTATGAGGATCAATTAGGAAATTAAATTGATGCCCAAGGTAAGTAACAAGAAGTCACTGGATACACAGACACTACAGGCTATTGCTCAGGATGGTCAATGAAGATGTTTCTTATATGGTATTGAATCACAGTCAGTCATACTTAATGATGTCTCATTTGTCATCTGATCATCTGTATTTGCCATTATTTCCCAACAAGCTCTTAAAAGTATCATAGCTTCCTTATATTAGAAAATAAAAATTGAGGGTCACTCATACATTTGGTGGAGGAGAAAATATTATAAATTCTTACTACAAATTGAAAGTAAAATGCTTATGCCTGCGCTCTTTGTAATGCAAATCATCATTTTGACTCAAGCTAAGAAATGTGCATAATGATTTCCATATTGCTGTACCTATTATACTTTAACTCTATTCTGGATATCCGATAGTTAAGATGAACAATTTAAAGAAACCAAAGTAGATTTACAAATGCTATCTACTGTCTTTGATTGTGATTAATTCAGTGAATCTACAGAGAATATCAGACCCCACTGGTTTGTTTGGCAGCTTATGGTAAGTTTTCTTTGCCCTTATACTCTCTTTCTTTTAAAAATAAAAACCTCTTCATATGAGCAGATATACATTATTCCAAACATATTTTCTAGCCTCGGATACTTACTTATGTAATCTCTTGAGATTTGTAGGCAACATTCATCATAGCAGAGTTTTAAAATGTCTTTTAAATGTAATACCTTTAAAACTATTTGAGCATTCTGATAGAGTCATCAAGCACTAATCATGATGTTAAACATATGGGGATTTTTTTTTTTAAAGAAGAGAAGTTGACTTCTGCATCATAGGCATAGTTTAGATAATTGTGCTCACTCCTGGGTGCTTGATTTAGATGCAAGCATCATGCCATCAGTTCTGCGTGAGTTCATCAGAACTTCACTTCGTCAGTCAGTCATAGGAAAAAGGGAGGAAAAAGGATTTTCTATCTCTAAACATTGTAAACTGAGAGGACACAGTAGATACACTTACAGATGAGCTCACTTCTGATCATTAGCACTTGATATGAGGTGATAACTTCACAGGATCATTATTTCAACAATATATAAAATCATCAAAAAAGAGCAAAGTAAATTTTTTCTAGTAGTAAGAATGTTATATAATAAAAGGGCATAATTATTTCAGTAAAAGGCATCTTATATTTTGTAACAAGTTTTAGAAATATCATTTTGACTAAGATGAACCTAACTACAGCATTGAACAGCAGAAACTCTCAATCATTATTTATAACTTCTATGGTCTTAGAGCTGCTTCTCACAACAAATGCCAGCCATTTGTGCCTTCCAATTTGGCAGTCATTTTATCTCAAGGCAATGTGTTCTCATTCTTGAACCTTGCCTCACAAACAGTTTTATTTGTGACATAACAAACCTGTTTAAATATTCATGTTAACATTGTATTGTGTTCTTTTTTTGATTTGTTCAAAGAGGAGTCTATATTGCTTTGGTTCTTTGACAGCCTTTCCTGATGCCATCCTTGATTCCCTGGGGAGAACTTTTTTTCTTGATGGTCAAATTTTATTTTCTATTCCTCACCAAAATCTATGCTATGTTCTTATATTGGATCATAATTATCTCACCACCCTTAGAATAAGTCACATAAGATGTGCTTTTAGATTCTTGTTTCTATCTCTAGTACCCACATTGCACTCAGCATTAGAAGTACTTAACAAATACTTTTGGATGAATAAATGTATGTTTAGATGAAGTTCAGTTGAATGTGGTTCTATGTATAAAATTGTTCTGGAAATAATTCTGTGTGCAGAAATTTAATTCCTGTTGGGGTACTTGATTCATGTTCTGAATGAGTATATGTACAGGTTCTCTGTTTGGGACCACTTCTCAGAAATGATGTTTTTAGATGCAGCTCCTTCTATGTGGAAGAAAGAATCGAATCTTAGATCTGAGCAGCAAATGCTGAATTTATCAAAACTATACTCATGAGTCATAATATCAGCCAGCTCTCTGCCCTTCTTCTTTATTTCCCTCCTTTCTTCCTTTTTTCCTTCCTTCAATTCTGACACATTTCTACTGCATTTTTCATTTTGGAAGGAAAAAAGCCAAAGAAAAAGAAGAGAGGAGAAAAGAAGAATAACATATATTTTTAAAGCATTCACACTTAACTCAGTGGGTGTGTTAAACATTAGACAGTGAGGACACCAGATTTGCTTGTTTGCAATAACTGTACAATTTCTCATCTGAGAATTATCTCTGTATAAAGTATATCAATGCAAATGAAAAGATGGGGTCATTTTGAAGTGTTCAAGTGTCTTTTACACTGTGTATTCTTGAACAGGAAAGCTTAAAATACATCATTTATTATGCTAGAGATGAATGATATACTTAATCAGACAAGTTCCCACTTATTTATTTAGTAACTAAATATTTTCTCTGAAGAATAATTGTCCGTGTTGGGAGGGGGATGTCCATTGTCTTAAACACTTGTATCTTAAATTTCTTCTTTCTGAAACTTTTGGAACAGAAATGTAAAAGTTTAGTTTGAACTCTGATAATCCCATAATAAGTTTACTACTCTCCTTCCTGCAATGCTTTCCTAGTGTTTTGTTTTTTAATCTTTCCAACCACCTTGCCTCCTTCAGAACTCGCCCTGTGGCCCTATCCTTCAGGCATGCACATTCTGGTTTCCAAATTGACTGGCAGCTAATCTTATAAATGAATCCACTCTAATGGCTGCTGATATGATACTGGGGCTTGAGGTCAATACTTCCACCCAGTTAAGTTGTTAATTTTTTTTTTTAAGAAGAGACAGTCTGATAAAGTATGAGAGGGTCAGAAAACAAAGACCGGAATCTTATATTGCTACTGATTTTGTAACTTCAAGTCCCTTTAGATTTGGGCCCCAGTGCAATAAATTCAATGGTAAAATTATACCTTCCTTGTATCCCTTGTAGAATCCTATCAGGTGCAAAGCACTATGGAGGTACATAGAAAGTTGCCACTATATATGGGCAGATAGTATTGTAAGGAAGAAACTGAAGAAAAATATGAGACTCAAAAAAAATTCCATATTGTGAGAATTGAAAGGGAAAATCAACTCTGGACTCCTGACAAGCAGAGGCTGTGTCAATCAGGGAAGTGTTCATTAGGAGGTGGCAGAGAAACTTGAAAGAATGATAGGGTTTAAACATAACATGAGAAATACATTATGCAGTGAACTCCTTTAAAACACAACATTGATCATGTGGTGAACCTAAAGCAGTGTTAAGGAGTCTGCATTCTGCACAATTTCTTGTCATTTACGTGTACCTTAAAATATATACAATCGTGGAAATATGTAAGCATCAACAATGTCTCCTATATTCTGAGGAAATCACTATGGCTTGCTTGATCTTTAGAAATTAGACTTTCGGAAGTATTTTGTAAAACCAAAAACATATTCAGTATTTTGTAAAACCAAAAACAATATCAAGTTCAAATTTTAGAAATAAGCAACTTTGTGTCAGTATTATGGTCTAGAAATTACATCCTCTAGGCTCTAAGATGATTTCAAACTAAATAAATATATATTGCTATCATGGGAAGTGGCACACAGTAAAAGAATTATGAAAGTGATACAGTTACTGCTTTAGTATTTAGTACTGCTTAGGATTTATTTTCTTAAATTTGGGGATTTCTTGGAACATTTCAATATTGTATGTGTTGAAATGGCAATAGTGTTGGGGATAAACTCAAGAGTCCTAGAATTAATGTTCATTGGTGATATGTTAAGGATCTTTAGGACTCTATTTCTACCTTATTTTTTAAACTCTCTTGAAAAATCTAAACAAATGGTACTTTTTGTATTGTTCTCTAAATAAAAATTTAAAAATCTATAATGGGATGCCACTTTTAGATGCGTCGTCTGCACATTTATATTGACTAAGAGTTTTATCAGTGCATGATTACTTCTTTGGATTAGATTAAGAGCTTTTACAGTAATGCCCTATTTTTTCCCAGGTTAATTGTTCATCTGTTATTTCATTCTGCCATCCTTTGGTTCTCTCATATTGTGTTCCAAAAAGTCAATTTCCCACTCCCAAATTGGAGCCTCATACACAGACCTTCCCTTCCAGGCAAAACTGATCCTATTATGATGATACCTAGGAATGTTTATCTGTTCAAGCCTTTCAGTACAGACTTTCATCTCCATCTAACTCTTCTCACCTTGTTGAAAAATATGACTATATCTTTGTTTATTATAGGCATAGAGCTAAGCCAGCATCTACTAAGTAACGAAAGAGTTTATGTGGTCACTAAAAATCAGCCATGACTGGTGGTAAGTTCTTTTGTAAGGGAACTATTTTCTTAATGATTGCAGCCTGTGAAGAAAGCATACAATTTTAACAGAGTACTTGTTGACGAAGTATTAAATAATGTTAACTCAAATTTACAACCATAAATAGCAATGAATTTCATTGATGTTCTTATCCTAAATGTTCCTTAAATATTATTCCTTCCTAATTTACCAGACAGGATCTATGGTTGATTTTAATCCCAAATTTCTCCTTCGAAGTTTCTCCTCCTGGGGAAAAACAGGCCCTCTCTGACCAGCACTCTGCATGTCCTGACCCCTCTGTGTCCCTCCTGCTGGTGTACTGACTGCTGGCCACTGCTGCCCCACTGCTGTTTCCTCTGTCCGTCAGCCAAGCCCACTTTCTTCCATGATGATTCCCCCCGCACTGCAGAGCTCCCAAAACATAACCTCCCTCTGTTTCTCAAGATTTGGATCAGGAAATGGTATTAGGTCAGCCTGTTGTGACAAGGAGTGTTGTCTGGAAGGTCAGAGAGGGTTTCTGGCAGCAGAGAAGCACACTGTGCCAGGTTTCTGAGCAAGGAGTGTGGACTCCCCCTTCTCCTTCCAGCAGCTGAGAAGTCTCCAATGGCTGCAGCTCCTCCTTCCAATGACTTTTCCAAACATTTGCCAGAGCTAGTTACATTCCAGGTAAATATCTATCTTCCGATACCTATGATGGGCTTTTTTTCTTCCTGCTTCTTTGTTCATTTACATAGACCCTAGAGCAAAAGGCAAAATATGGCAATGTCTTTCTCCCAACCTTGAACATGGTCTCTCCATAGAATAAAATTTATTTTATGAATATGCAGATGATAGTTTTCCAGTTATTTCAGATTATGGTATTGTTTTTAAAAAGCACCCAGAATTTTCTACTCCATTACCAATAATATTGTGTCTCTACTACTTTTCTATCTTGGCGATGATATGGGCAGGTTTCAATGGACTTTGTGGTAGATAGAAAGAATACCTCAGAATTGATCCTTAAGGCCAGTCAGAATAATAACATAGAAGATTCCTAAGTTTGTAAATGCTATCAATATTTGGTTGCATACACATGTCAATTTGCTTCCTAAACAATGCTGTACACATTGATTCCTACGATTTCTTAGAAACTACAACCCAAGGGAGCATTTTACATTCTTGAGAAATGCACTGATTTAGGTTGCTCTAGGTTTTAGACAATTCCAGTGTCTTCTTGTAGAGTTTTTAGGTACTGAATGTATTGTGTGAAAAGGGAATGTTTCTATTTTGCCACCACCATTATGTTATCTTTTCCAGTGCAATTACAAGCTAATTCAGGGCTCTTTGTGTTAGACTAATAGCTTCTGATTCACTGCTGTCACCCAGTTCCTCTTCATGCTCTTTTAATACCATCTGCAGTGCCCTCAGCACTTACCTAGGGTGAGCATTTTTCTCTAAGTTGAGACTCATCTTTGGCAAATCATTAATGGAACATCAAAAAGATCCCATCTGTTAGAGTTACATATGGCTAAGATCAGAATTATCAAATATCTCATTTTTTTCTTTATTCTTTTTTTCTTTTTTTTCCCCTTTCTTATCCACACAATAAATGTAGTTGTCAGCAGGATAAGTTCATGCGCCGGATAAGGTCACAATTTCATTTAGTGACAACTTCCAACAGTAGGAACTTACAAGGTTCGATTTATTAAAGAGTCAGAAGGGATAAGATCACTGCTTGGCCAGCCTGATTTATCAGGGTTTGACTGGAGTACTTGAATAGGAAATGTCGTATTTCAAGTTTATGTTCAAAACTAGTTTAGTGTGTGTTGTGACTGTATGACTCAAAAACTGAGAAGGAAAATTAGAAAAGGTATCCCTAAAAGGCAATTTGTAGCCACCAATGAAGAACCATCATTTACTAAGCCAAGCCATGCTAAGAGATGGATCAATATAGCGTAAAAGAAATGGTGCCATTTGTCTTAAAATGCAGATGAAACATGCTGTTATAAATGCCTGAGGAAATTCAGTGACAAGACTGTGGTTTGGCTGTGCAGATAATCAGCAGTGAAATGATCTAACCCTCTCATGTATCTGGCAGGCAGCTGTCAAATGGTTAAACCATAAAATAGCATGAGCTCTGCCATACTTTCACCACCTTGGCTGACTTTGAAAATGTTTTGAGACTTTTAGAATCTTTGAGCGCTTTTTGAACTCAGCATGACTTCAGGGCTGTCCATGTTTGATACCATGATGTATAATGTTTTCCAACCATGAAGAAAATATAAATATGGGTTCTGACGCTGTAGCCTTCTGCTATAGTAAGGCCTGATAAATATTATGAGCCAATTCATGTGGTCTGCTTTGAAATTTGGTTATATATTTAAAACCAAGTTTAAGCCAATCCAGAATTTATTTTCAGCAAATAAATCTTCTGTCATCTCATTTACTTGAAACCATGTCCTTCTATGAAATCTGTGCCTAGAGTTAAGAGGATATGTTCTGTAAATACCATATATGTTTATATCTTCAACTTAATGCTAATTCAGTTGAAGCATGATTGCTGATAACTTTATTTAAAAGGCCCACATCTTGTCTGTTCCCCTTTGGTGTGCTTCTCTTTTCATCTACATTGCTTTCTAAAGAGCCATCGAAAGACTTCTATTAAAACGAGACAAAACAATGTCTTGATAGCTCTTTCTTTGAAAAAGATTTGAGGACATCTCTAGTGACTTCAGATATTTTTTTTAAGTAGTGAATTTATTTATTTAGACCAAAACTGGATTGATATGTTTAAAGCTGAGGGATATTTGGTAGTGATTTTACTTAGGGCAGTTTTTTTTTTTTTTTTTTTTTTTTTAAGTGAAGCTATCATAAGTCTTTGAGTAATCACAGACTTTTAAAAGTATGCATTATCAAGAAGATAAGGGAAACAGCCCTTAGCACTAACAATATTATCTTTTACCAAAATTGATTAGTCCATCCTATGTGTCTCAAATATTTTCTGTAAACTTAACCAGTATGTTAAAAAATAGGGCTTCTTTTTGAAGGATAGCAATAGAAATGTGAACTGGACAGAGAAGAGAAACTTTTATTTTTCTATCTGTTCCATTATTTCACAGTTGAGATACTGTATGTAAGTATGGTAGAAGCTGAGCAAATAATGAATGATTTCTCTAATACAAAGAGAAGACACATTAAGACAACCTTCTTTTGATTTTAGAATCAACTTTAACATTCTTAACATTGAGGTACATGATATTACAAAAATCTTTATCTAATTAATTGTATGCAACTTGTATTTTGCAAATAATGCACATCAAAAACTATATTATTTAAGCAGATAAACAAAAATAACACATATACACATAGATCTAGATATTTATAATCCTGTTGAGGTAGATTAAGTTATTCAGGGACACCCTTAGGGAATAATTAAATGTGAAACTGTCTGGTACTGGGCTGTAAATGCAGTGGGACATGAGGGAAGAATTCAGCGTGTTCTTGAGTTCACAGCTGCTTCATGAAGAAGAACAGTTTGGGCTTAATCTTCCAACTTTAATACAATCTCTTAAGGCAGGCAGAAAGATGGTGTGTATGCTAGGTAGCAAGAACAATTCTCAGAAAATTGTGGGAGCTGAACTGGAGACAAGGAAGAAGGCACGGTGAAGAAGATTTTCCTGATTGGGGGAAGAACACATTCTTGAGTGGAGTAGGACCCAAAAGTCAGGCAGACACTGTGGAGCAACCTTATGGTGGGATTAAAATTCAAGGACACAGGTTCCCAGTTGAGATGTCCAAAGGGAGCTAGGGCAGGAACTCATTCAAATAGGTGACAAGCTGAGAGTGAAGTTTTAATAAGTTTATCCTGGTGGGGATTTGAAAACTGAATTGGGCCTGGAGTGAACTGCAACTAGTTGGTCATTTAAGTGTGAGTTGATAAAAACCTGGGAAATGTTGATAAGAAAGTTGAAGCTAGAAGATGCTGGTAAGTCCAAGTATGGGGAGTGATTTGGATAGAGGTGACAAGGAAGGAATGTGAACACAGACACTGGTGAACAATTGGATATGATGATGAAAGTATGTGTGTGTTTGCTTTGCTGCAATTTATTTTTGGTGAATTAGTAAATATTTATTAGGTACTTTGCATGTGTTATCTGATTTTATCTTCACAGCAACCATTGGAGAATGATTTCATAATTCCTTTTTTGTATGCAAGAAGTGAAGTTCAAAGAGTTAAGTAACTTGCTTTGTATCACCTGGCTTAGTTCAGTTACTCTTCTCCCATTCAGTTTGGAACCCATCCCAGGCTGTGTTCTGGCCTCCCATTCTAGAAAATCCCTTTCACTTCAGGAACCTACAAAGGCCATCTCATCTCTAGTTCTTTTATTACCTTCATCAATTTCCAGAATCCTTGAGTAATGCCTCTTCTTTCACATTTTCAGTCAGTCCCTTGATTGCCCAAGGGTAGGTACACGGGCACTGACCTCAGCCCCTAACATTCAAATCATTACTAAGTTCTGTGACTTCAACTCTGCAAGCCATATGAATTCCCTTTCTATCACTGTGTTCTACCTCTAGGCTTATTTTGTTTGTTGCTTTATTCCTGGGCCTAACTCACTGTCTAGTTCTTCTTAGATACCAAATACAGATTTGTGGAATAAATAAATGAGTGAAAGGAGGCATAAAGGAATGGCAAACAATCAAGGTGAGAATTGGAACTTTGCCCTCTGATTTCAAAATGTCTGATCATTTCAGTCAAGCATACATTTTATGAAAAGCTGATCCTGGACATGGGACTCACCAGTCCAGTGCTCTTTCCGTCTCTTGTAATGTATCACATCTTGCAAAAGAAAATCAGGTTAATATGCGTGTCAGAGTTGGAAAAGGGCTTACCAAGTAGCCAGCGAGTAGAGACCCCTCTTCTAACTATGGCAGACCAGAACTTAGAACAGATGTAGCTTATTAAATTTATTTAAGGACATTAAACACCTTCTCACTTTTAGAGCAATGATGTTTCCACTATTTCATGACACTGATTAATCCTCAAAAAAATTTAAATTATCAGACTCTTAAGCAACATATAAGTTAGATATAACTTCCATTTATACAATAGTGTACTTCTCTTGCTGTAATTAACCTATTCAGTCTTAATACTGCATACATGTTAATTATTTGCACTATGCTTGTGGTTTTTCTCTAAACACCGATGTGAATAAATGAATTTTTAAAAATCATTTCAGCAACAGAAAAGATTTCCCCAAACCTCAATGTAGCTTCTTGGTAAGTAAGAAAGGAGAATGCGCTTTGCTGACTTGTCTAAATAAAGTTGGGAGGATGAACTGATGACTTGGGCAATTACTGGACTTTGTGTTGGGGTCATCTTTAATTGCTCATAAAAGAATTTTTGGTCTGTTTAAAATTTTAACACGTAGTCAGAGACATCTCAAGAACTTTGGAGATATTTGATTATCACTATATGATCTGCTCTACATTTGTAGTTCTTAATCCATTAAAAGGCAGACCTACTTGTAAATCCACGGGTCTAGATAAGAAGTCACTGACTGAGTATGAACCCTTTACAAATGAAATATGGCAGTAGAAGACAGAAGGGAAGAGTTGCTTTTTCAAAGGGTTTTCAGATATTCTCACAATTTCTCTGGTAGCATTTAAATTGTGACATGACTGAGGTTTTTTATGTGTAAAAACAAGCAAATTATTTAGGCATCATCTTTATGCACAAAAAATATTCTTAAGTAGAATTTAGCTGAGGGATTGAAATATCTTTCATTTTTAAATCACAAATTATAAAGAAATGTTCAAATGTAAACATGGTTGAAAAAATAGAACTCCTATCTGACAGAAATTAGGCAGTTTGTTTTCAATTAGAAAACTCATCTTAAAAAGTTTAAATGACATTATTGCACATGATCATGCATACGTTTAGAAACATCTTCCCACTGATTTCTTTTTGACATAGTAGATTGTTAACTATGCTCTGCCTTTAAGGAAGTTTCTATACAAGGCTGTGGATTCCACTCCATTAATGAAAAAGATTGCACAAGGGTGAAAAACACTTTCAGAAGAAAATCTCAGAAATGGGTTAGACCACAGAACAAAAATAAATTATTATAATTTCAGATTCTCTGGACTCTGAATAAGCTTTGTTGTTTGATACTTGAGCATTAATATACTATTTACTGTAAAACTGTCTTTTAGAAGCCTGGACCTGTTGAATTTTTCAGGATTTAATTTCCTCACTACTGATCATCATTTTGTGTGTGTGTGTGTGTGTGTGTGTGTGTGTGTGTGTGTGTGTATGTGTGTGTGTTCAATTTCTGGGGATTTAACCCAAGAATACTTTTCAGAGTCTTGCTAAATTGCATAGGATGACCTTGACCTTGCGATCCTGCTGCCTCAGCCTCCTGAGTGACTGGGATTTTAGGTGTGCACCACCATGCCAGGCTCTCACTGCTGATCATCTTTAGTGGCTGAGATAGATACCAGAATGAAAAACGTTGATGAGTGTGTATCTGTTAGTTGAGTTCTTTCATTTTCAGTATAGTTGTCAAGTGGTAGAGGAAGGAATCCTGAGAAGAATGGAGTATCGTTCTTAAAGGTCAATTTTTGACTATGAACATGAAATTGTTCTGAGCATTGCTTCTTCATTGTCTAGGAAGAAAATTTATATTTCGTAATGGAAACAGTTTTACCATTGTACAATATATTAGCTGATTATAGTTTGAGTACTTTGCTTTTGGCTTTCAGGATAAGCAATAATATAAACATGAAAAGTTATGTCTGGTATTTTGATTATTAAAATAGTAACAAATGGAGAGCAATAAAGAAGAAATATTTGAACTCAAATTGATGATGTTGCCTTTAAAAACATCAAGACTGAATCTACATGCTGGAAGATAGCGCTTGGCTTAAGAAGTCAGAGCAACAATTTCATAATATGTACCTATCATGACTTATGTATCACTCAGAAAATGCAGTTACTTAGTGCATTCTATTCCATTTCAGATTTCCTCCATTTTCATTTATGTTTCTTCCTACTTGATTCTTTCCCAGTCCTATGTCTGCTGAGAAAAATACCATTAAAAAACAACAAACTAGAGGGTGGGAGTTGTAGCTCAGTGGTAGAGCGCTTCCCTAGCATGTGTAGAGGCACTGGGTTCGATTCTGACCACCACAGGTAAATAAAATAAAGATCCACTGACAAGTTAAGAAAATTTTTTAAAAAGTAGATGACATTTTTAAATATAAAACTTTTTGTATGGTAAATAACACAGCAATATTGTCAGGGTAGAAGTATCATTGATTTAATTATTTAAAGAGAAACTACAATTCCTGATTGAGATTTTGTTTGTTTGTTTGTTTGTTTCAAATCATGTTTAGGCTGATGGCCATTGTTTGAAGTTTTGGTGCCCTCTTTTTTTTTTTTTTTAATTCTGTATGTTACTGTAGCAAGCTTTTAATCAATTTCTACTTTATTCAGTTGTTTATGTTGTCTTTATTTCTTGGTTCTCTTTAATGATTCCAAAATATTACTCTGGAGGAAATGAAAGGAAGAAAACAGTCCTAAACTGAGGATTCCTTAAGTGTTTTTGTCCAAACCCTTTTAATAACATAAAACCCTACTCAAAATATTAAACACAGAAAAGTAACAATTTTGTCTAAACATTTTTATTTGAAAAGCAAGTGTTGCTACTTGTTGTGCATGTAGCTATTTTATACACAGAAATTGTACTAATTTAAAAAAATTATCAAGTCCTTTTAAATACCTCTAGATATTGTTCTCCAAGAGTCTTGAATAAATGTAAGAATGTTAACCCTGTTTTGGCATTGGACCAGTACTTTTTTGAAGAAGTATTATCAAAGTTCTTAAAGACTCAAGTTCATGGGCTGGGGATATAGCTCAGTTGGTAGAGTGCTTGCCTTGCAAGCACAAGGCCCTATGTTCAATCCCAGCACCGCCAAAAAAAAAAAAGACTCTACTTTAGTAAATAATATGTAAAAATGTGCAAGAAAGAAGTTGGACTAAAATTGTATATACTTATAAGGACAAGTTTTATTTTTGTCTCAGGATTAACAAGATCAGTTGTTTTTTAGACAAGCATAATTGATTCTCTAGAATATTGTACATGTAAAGCAAACACAAAAAGAGGTGGCTGTTGTTGAGGCACAAATTCAAGTGTTTTAAACACTTTTATTTTCCTTGTTGCAGGAGAGCTGGAGGTGTTTCAGAAAGATGGGGAACGAAAAATTCAGAGTCGGCAGCAACTTCCTGTGGGAACAACCTGGGGGCCATTTGCTGGGAAGATGGACTTGAATAATAATTCTTTGGTATGTGAATGTTCTGAGATGGCTTGACTCAGTATTTTGTCATAGCTCAGAAATTATCTCTGCTTACTTCCCATTGAAATCACTAAAAATAAGTTTGTTTTTTGCTGTTTTCTTGCACTGCAAAACTTGGATATTTTCCAAGTGGTTCGTCTGACAGTAATATACACAGAATTTAGAAGGGAAACAGGTTACTCATATTAAATGGTTGGTTAGTAAGGTAATTTATAAGCTTATTGCTTTATCTACTTAGCCAGACTAGACTGTTCACATTTAATAATATGTACAATTGCTTTTATTTTTAAGATGACACAAATTAATTTTCATACATTATAGGTTTACATGAAGAATAAGGAATGAACAACTTTGTTATTCCTTGGTAATACTGTTTGTATCTCTGAAAGCAAGAAGAGTGATTAGCATTATAATTTTTATTGCTAACTTTTTTGTAAAAGTTCTGAGATCAGAATGATAATTGATTAATTAGATGCTTTAAAGGGTAATGGAAAAGTGGATTATTTGGTTCCATTTAAACTTTATTTTTCAGTTTAATACACATTTCCTATTGCCGTCATAAGAACTTACCATAAACGTGAATTAAAACCATACAAGTTTATTATCTTGTAGTTCTGAAGTTCAGAAGTTCAAAATGGGTCTTACTGGGCAAATATCAAGGTGTTTGCAGGGCTTTGTTCCCTTCTGGAGGCTCTAGGAAAGAATCTGTTTTCTTTGCTTTTCCAGATTCTCAAGGCTATCTGTGACCCTGGGCTCATGGCCTGCTTCCATCTTCAAAGCCAGCAATGGCTAGTTGAGTTTTTCTTATATCCACTTTATAACCCTGATTCTTCTGCCTTCCTCCGCCACATTTAATGACACTTATGATTATGCTGGATTCACCTGGGTAACCTAGGCTCATTTCTCTATTTTAAGGGTAATCTTTAGCATTTGTTATTCTGTTTGCTTCTTTCATTTCTCTTTGCCATGCAACATTCCCAAATTCCCAAGATTAGGATGTGGTTGTCTTTGAGGGGATACTGCCTACCACATGGGACAAAATAATTCTGATATCTGACAATCTCTCCTACAGGTGTTAAAAATTGGGAAGAATGTTCTGTATATTTGTTCTGATGAAAGTCTTTCTCTCTGGATACCATTTATGTAGGAGGAACCTTGTTGATGTTAAATGACCCAGTCTATGCTGTGGAGACATAAAAACTCCCAGAGGGCTTTGACAGATGTACTGAGACAGCAGCACTGCATTCTTTCAATTAATTACATGAAAGAAATTCCTTCTTTAAGTTATTACATGAAAGAAGCAGATACCTGCTGATCTCTGTTTATTCATTGCCAAATGGCTATGACAGAGGCTGTTGGTCCAACTAAAAGTAATGATTGGAATAAATAAGAAATATTTACACCACTCACCTTTTAAATAATATTTGAGATTCTAAGGGTATGTTTCTTACATCCTAAGTCCATATGTTTGTCTATAAAATGACAAAAGAGTTTACATATATAAGAGAATCAAACAAGTTGACATTATATCATAGTCCAGTCTAAATATGTAATAATCTGAGCAATTTATTCTAGGTGGTCTAGTGCAGTTCTTGGGGTTTGAGATGTGGCCACACAAACACAGCACACCTCAGTTGGTCCAGTTCTGTGAAGGGACTGTTCCATTGACTCCTTTCAGAGAGTGATGTTAATTATATTGATTTATCAAGCTAATGAATGATGAGAGAGGCAAGAGGAAGTTTTGTGAGCATCAAAGGTGGAGTGAAACCACTGAATGTGGTTGGGTCTGTTTGTTCTCTAGCATTGCTTAAAAGATGTTTTATACAGTCAAATATTTATCTTATTTATTACTGTACATGAGACACCAACACAAGTTGTTTCTCTGATATTTCTTCAAAAGTGTACTACAGCCATTGAACTGTTACCTATATTTAACAGATGATCAATCTTTTCCCATTTACTGTGCAAAAATAATGTCTACATTAAAATGCAACTTTTGATCAATCTTTCTATCATTATGCATTTATAGGGTAATATTTTATGATATTTTTACTACATTTTAAATTGTAATATATGAACCATAAACTGAATTTTTCATTAAAATTATTTCCTAGATAATCATTTTGTGATTTTAATACTCATAAATTACTCTAAAACAATTTTATACCATATTTAACATTTTTTAAAATAATTCAGTTTATATTCATGAAATTTTCAGGATTTTTGATACCATTTAAAGCATATGAATACTTTTTACAGTATTGAAAAGCAGTAGCAGATAAAAATTCTTTAGAGAAAACAACCTCTTAACAGCCCAATTTTATTTATTTTTGTTTTATTTTAGGGTTTAAATATCTAATTGCATTATATACTTAAAAGATAGCATGTTTCAACTATAGGACTTAGTTACTTCATTAAGATAAATTTTTAAAACATTTTTCTTTTGAAACAATGTTCTCTTCCAGAATTGACTTCTGATTTCATGTCATTTAATACTACTCTTATTGCTCATGGTGATTATTGTACAGCATTGTCTAATGTATATTACATTCCTATTCATTTTTAGAGATTCTATGAAGAATTGGAAATAGATTTGCTCCTCTAACCCTCCAAACAACGTTGTAAATTTGGTTCCATTTCACAAATGGGAAGTTAAACACTCTGACTTTTGATCTGAGAATCTCCATTATTAGAGGACTATGCCATGCTGCCTTTTCAGTATAACAGCTATACCATGATTTAAACATTAAATTATGTTTGACCTTGACTTTGTTTACATGAATTCTAAATTTATAAAAATCTCTGGGAGAAAATATTCAATTATTAGAGGGTTTACTATTATTATTTATTTTATTTGGGCAAAATATTTGTTATTTGTTATGGTACTTAGTCTACTTGAAAAATTAGGAGTTAATTGAAACACTTCTGTAATTCTATTACCTCTATAGAATTTTGACATTATATAATATGTGTTTTATATCATAAAGATAATTTTTCCTTATAATATATACCTTCTAACCCTCTTTATGCGATCTCAAATCAAATTTGGATTAGAATGCTCTTTTAAATTGCTTATTTGCCAACTGATGTAATGTTACTCTGCTTAAACCCATGGTGTTGGCTCAGGAGATTCAGCACACTAATTAATCCAACATAGTAATTAATTGAGTCACCATGCCAGATGTCAAATCCTTTTTATATCTTTCAAGTCCCCATCTTGAAATGCATTAGCAATATGCCACCTTCTGCAGGAAGCCTTTGCAGACCAAGCATTTGGATGTATATAGAACATTTCAAGAAACATAGGCTATGTAGAAACACCAAACAAACTGATTTGACAAAAGGATATTCTTGGAATCCTATAACACACTGAATATAGAAATAGAGTGTCTTTATTGCACATTTTATCATCTTGGTAGATAATTCGTGCTTTCAAATTTTGATAATAATAGAAGGGTAGCATAGTAAATATATTCATTGGGCCAGTTATGGTCAAAGTATTTACATATTTTATATCTTATTTAGTTATTTTGCAGCTGAAGAGAAGATAACATTTATCTCTCTTATTACAGAGGAGGAAACTGCTACTTCAGGAAGTTAAGTAATTAGCCCAAGATCAACTCTGTTGGACTCCAAAATGCTTGCTGCAATCTTAGAAATGTTGTCTAAAATACAGGAATAATAATGATACTTAGCATGTAAGGGTTTTTTGAAAACTAAATGAGTTAGTATATCTGAATTATCAACACTAGACAATTACTAGTCAGTTATCTATACATGTATCCATTGAAATCTGACAAGATGAAGGCTCAAAAGACTCCAAAACTAAATAAGGAATGCTGTAGGTCTTGGTGTTTGGAGATTTTCTTCCATTCCTAAATTTGGTCATTTGCCAAAGGCTCTGTATTAGGATTCTTCAGAGGCATAAAACCAACAGGATGTGTGTGAATATAGAAGAGATTTATTAGAAGACTTGGCCTATGCAATTATGAGGGCTAATGAGCCCAAAGTCTGCAGTATGTGCTGGCAAGTTGGATGCCCAGGAGAGCCGTGGTGTTATTGAAGTCTGAGACTCTCTGTTGGAGAACTTCCACTTTCTTGCAGAAGCCAATGGACTTATTTTATGCAGGCCTTCAACTTACTGGATGAGGCCCACTCGCTTTAGGCTTTACCTGAACTTCACTAATTTAAACGTTAATTTGATTCAAAAACACCTCTGAATTGACACATAAATTAACAATCGCAGGCTCCAAAGTGCTAGGTAACTTGTAATTTTCAGTTTTTCAAGTTATGGCCTTATATTCCTGAAAGAATTGTTGGCCAGTTAGTAAAACCTCTTTCCAACATCCTACTTCAGTGTGGAGGAATAACTTACTGTAAATGCTATTGTGGTGTCATAAACTTGATGTTTTGGAAAATCCTGTGATCTTATTCATTGAGAAAATCAAAGGACTACTAACAAAGAACTTTTAAAAACCACTTCAAGTTCTGATCAATATCTGCCTTGAAGGTATAGAGGTTCTACACTTATATGCTATGCATTTGAAGGTTTCCCATATTCTCCCAAGGACAAAGATCCTTGTAAAACTAAGTCTCATCATCACATGGAAGTACCTAGTTACTAGCAAACAACAATGATTATTTGAAAGGTTGGTGTCTGGAATTTAACTGGCATTTGCCCTGTCTTGCATTTCAATATGTCAACTGTGAGTAGTTAACTAGTCTGAGTGGATTTAGCAAACTGCTGGGATCATGCAGTGTGCATACTTAATTATATAGAACATAAATAGAAAGTCCCAGATTACTTACTACATAATAGTACACTCATCGTGACCTGTTAAATTCAACACATGAAACTTAATAGAGTAATCTCATTTAATTCTATTCAATCAGAATAGAGCCTTGTTTTAGTTTCCCATAGGGTGTTTGTGACATTGAATTCTACAAATAGGAAATCCACATATAAAGGGCTCTGTAGACATTTTATTGACCTAATAATGAAATAATGCATGTATTAAACTGCATCTTAAAAGTTTTTAACTTACTGTTATAGAAATGAGGATGAGGAAAGAATTAGAGATTCTCGATCCACATCATAATTATTACATGTCTCTATTTCTCCCCTTTCAGATTCACCTCTCTCAGTATTCATCTTCAACTTCATTCACTGCTAGAGTCTTCCAAGTTTCATGCTGTAACAAACATACCTTGACTCCCTAGCACTGCCTCTATAGCCAAAAGAACTTTACAGGGAACATTTGTGACTTTTCTTGCCTACCTGATAATATTTTCCAGTTTCAAAAGAAAATTGAATGCAAGCTGGGAAAGTTGGAAGCACAGGTGAATTCATGATCCCAGAGGTAATCTGTAACCACTGATGGACAGAAAATTGGTGGCATAAACCCCCTACTTCTTCACTTCTTGGTGAGAAAGTGAGAAATGTTCTACACTGTCTCCCACAGTTTGCCAGGGGAACTGAGCTCTGACTTAATAATGCATCTTCTATGGGCTTCTTTCTCTTTCATCCTCACTTCTATACTTCTACAATTTTCTGAGATCATTTCCCCAATAGACAAATTGAACTTGAATTGTCCTGGAGTGCTTCTGGGAAAACCATACAAAGACATCATCTAAAATTTAATAAGGAAGTAAATTTGAAAACAATACCCAAATTATTATTGAGATTCTGGAGGTATAATTTGTTTGGTGTTTACTGTTCAATTTTGGACCTTTACCACTGGCATGTAGTAAGTATTCAGTTAATGTTTTTTAAGTTAAAAATCTAATCAGTGGAATTTATTTATCAGGAACATTCTCAGAGCCCCCACCCATATCACCCCATCCCTACAAAGTCAATGATAGAATTTATAATTTTGCTGAAGCATGACTCTTGGTTGGATCTTAACTTTTTTTTTCATTGATGTTGACATTGTGACTATCTTCCTTCTTAATATTCATTTTAATCTGAGCTCAGGACTACCATACTTTCCTACTTCTCATATCTCTTTGGGTCTTGGTTCTTTTTAATTTAACTGTGCCTGTTTCCCCAAACACTTCTGGCCTTTCTTCTCTTTTCCCTCTGTTCCCAGTGCCTCAGGGAGCTTATCCACTTGCAAAGCTTCAACTGTTAATTTACAAATGACTTTTGAATTAAAAATATTTTTCTAACCTTGGCTTTTTACCCTTTCTCTAATATAGCACATTTCAACTCTTTTGCAAACCTTTCCTGCTTAATTCCTCTAACTCAGTGGTCACCAGGAGAGTTAATGACTGTCTCCATAGATGGTCCATCTATTTTCTCCCTGACTTCTAAGTTTCAGTAGCCTTTTGTTCAGAGCTCTGCATCCCCTTTCCTGCCTTTGCAGGGAGACCATTCAATCAGTTATCCCCATCATTTCTGCATTTCTGCCTCGCCTCTTGCATCTCAAATCATCTTCCAAGGTTCTTTTTTTATCACTTCAGAAACGATGAACCCTAACTCCGACTTTCTGAATATCTGTTCCCTTCTTCCTGTTTCTACTACCACTGCTGCAAGCCTCCATCAGAGATCCCTTGATTATTAGAGTTCTTCTAATTGTTCTTCTGCTTTACTTCTTGCAATTGTTTTCTTTACCCAGACCATAATATGTCCTAAATAATACTAGTCATTTAAATTTTGTACTTAAAATCAACCTAACGGGCACAGAGGAGCCCAAATTCGTTAATAAAACCTAAAAAGGTCTTCCAGATACTCACCGTCATAGCTTTTATGCATTTCCCAGTGTCTGTGTAGTCTTCCATCAGCCTGAACCATCTGTGGTTCTCAAAGGCCACTCTTTTCTCCTATCTCTGCCATCTCTGCTATTCCATGATCCTGGACAGCCATATGTTTCTCCTCCTGCTCCTCTTAATCAGTAATTCCAACTCTTTCTTAATGACCTGCTCAAGGTCACCTCCAAAGGAGACCTTCCCTATAGCCTTCAGTCTGGGACAGATAACACTCCTGAAGTGTTTCTCTCATGCTCTGGGTTTACTAGGCCTGGGTCACTGAGCACATAATTGTGAGTTCTTGTTTTTATGCCTATCTGCCCTGCAGACAGCATGCTTCTTGCCTTTTATCTTTATAGTCTTCCTACCTAGAACACTACCTAGTTTATTGTAGAGCTCAAAAAACAACTTTTAAGGAGTTAAGTAGTTCTTTCTTTTCATTTTGTTCCCCTCCAGCAGCAGGGAATGATGTGTGCCTCTCCTCATTCAGGACCCCCACATCTTCCCTGAGACTTTACCTTCATTTCTTTATCTACTGTGATCTTGCTTATATGCCCAATATTGCAGTACAATTAGCCCAGTGCTATCTTGTGCCACTTTTATTTATCTATATACTTATGTTTTATGTTAATTTCATTTAAGTGAAAGGTTCAGTAGGGCAGGATAACTACATCTATTTCTTTAGTTTTTACCCAGTAAAGTGATATGCCTATGATGGTTTCTTGATTAAATATTGACTAATCTCAGTGTAAGATTTGCAACCCTTGGAGGCAGCTAGGGAGCACAGGGTGTTGGGTCATTGAGATGATTATGATTTGTTTACCAGAGTCAGTCTTAGATCCCTCACTATGACATGGGTGAAGGCCAAGAAGGTGTTCTGCTCTACCATGCTTTCTGTGAAGTCTCATATAGCCTCACACTTTCCAGTGACAAACCATCTGGGAAATTCCATCTGTCTCTGCTTGGAAACTGAGGTGGCAGTCGCCCACTGTGAGCAATTTTCTATTAACTTCTTGGATAAGATCAGTCAGATTTATACTGAATTGATGGGAGCCGTAAGAGCAGGGTTGTTCCAAGAGAAGACAAATGTACTGATTCCTCTAATTGGGCTTAAGCCAGTTTCATTCACGGATGCCCTTAGGTTCTAGTAGTGCAAGGGACTTATAACCTTTTTAATTGTACCCTGTTCCTCTTGGGAAACGTTGGTGAAATACATTATTGATGGAGGTTGTAGATTTGTCCCTCAGGGAGGGCAACATGCTGGCTTCTCTTATACTCGGCTATGTGGAGAGTTAATGGAAACTGAGTGGACAGGGAAGCTGCTCAGAGAAGTCATGAAGGCAAGACATTTAATACATTAGAGCCTTGGGAAATGATGCCTCAGCTTGGTTTCTAGAATTCGAGTAGGATTTGTTGCTGCTGCTGTTGTTTGTGGAGGGGATGTGGGTTGTGCTTAGGATGAGGGGAGAAGTTAGCATGGAGGCCCGAGCAATCAAAGACATCCTGTAGAATGTGAGTCTGAAAGGAAGAAATCAACATCAAAGAATTATTTCACAATTCAGAACTGTAGAAGTAAATCAAGGAGGTCAACTGCATATTAATGTGAAGGAACTGGAAATATTATAATAAAGGCAGAGTTAAGATGTTGACAGTGGATGGAATTAGATTGTCATCAGGGACAATAAGGTGAACTGAAAACAAATCATGCCTTTTCTGATAATTATTAAGTGCCTCCAAAATGCATTTTGTATATGTAGCTAATCTGCTTACTTCCATCTCCCTTTGAATTAACTTTTTCTCCTGAAAAAGTGGAGTCTTTCCAGGTTTTGCACATTTTGACTTGGATTTGAAAGTTAAGAACCCAAAGATATGATTTCTTGCCATGTATAGCAAGTTTTACTTATGGGCCTAACATTTCTTCTGTATCTAAAATTTTAACATTTTTGCCTTTGGATTTTCAAATGTGGCTAACCCTATTTATCTATCCTTTGGCCAAATCTGAATTTTAAAAAGGCATCTTTTTTTTTTTTTTTTTTTCCATGTGAGATCATTCAGCATTCTCTTTTTCTAGAACCCTGAGGAGAACTTTTATTGAAGATAATCTTATGGAATTATTAAAGTAAATATCAGTGTTATGCTGTCAATTAATGTCTATAAGGATGAGTTCTTCATATCATCATAATGCAATCAAAACTGCTTTACTCAGAGTATGTGTCTAAACTTGTGACTAATGAATAGCACTAAGTTACCCAAAGAGTATAGACATGAAGGACAAAATCTTCATATTGTTTTATGTTAGAAGCTGTCATTGTTTGCATCTCTTTTTTCATGTGTCAGCGTCCCTTAGATGAATTTTCTTCATTTGGGTCCCACTGCCACTGTCCTTTCCCTCCACTTGCCAGTAGCACTCAGCTTGAAGGTCTGGGGTGGGAGGAACAGATACATAGAGACCTGGCCTCCTAAAGGGAATCTATCATCATTTTAGGCAGTGAGGATGTGGTTTTCAAAGCACACTCTATGGTTTTCATAAATTATAGAATACAAAGCTTAAAATATTTTTGCTGAAGGGGAAGTTAAAAATGAGGGGGCATTGTGAGGAATGGTTGTTTGAAAAGTTGATCAGAACTGTCTTCTGTCATTTGCTGTTATAGCAGGCATGTCTTTTTTAAGTCTTTCTACTTGACTTTTTGTAAAAATTACCATTTTACAACTATTTTAAAACAGTTAGTTGGGCATTGTGCATTTACCTGTTATCTGCATGGTTGTGATATATATCATTCTACTATAATGAGGATTTAGCAGCAATCTCAGCTCAGCATGATAATTAATACATTCAGTAACCTGTAGATGATAACTGTGAGAAAGTGGATGTAGATATCATTTTGTATTCCTTTAGTTTGGTCTTAAAATCCAAACTACCTAGGAATAATTCTGTCAAACTCTCATAACATATTGGACTTGTTTTTTATATTATCAGAGGGCAATTCCAGGATGGCATTAATCAAGTATCATAATTTAGCTGAAGCTTTCAGTTGGTACTGATTATTCTTGTTATCCTAAGATGTTTTCCTGGTATAAGCAAGTTTGTGACCCTGTCCAAACCATATAAAGCTCTGTGTTAATGCTGCTTGATGGTCTGGAGGCAAGCATTCTTGCATATATTTCTAATAAGAGAAAAATAAAATAATATTAGTTATATATTTTGGGAAATTATTTGAAAAATTCTCTTTCAGAGATCATCATATTTTATTTGCTAATTAAAGTTTTGAACTTAATGTTATTATTCATTTATTCTTACTTTAGTTTTTTACATAAAAACTCTGTGTTTTTTTGATTCTAATAATTTGTGTATCTTTTATGCCATTTTACTATATTTCATATCATTTTCCCTTTTAAAGGTTGGGAAGCCAGGACTAAGCATAGGATTATGTTTACTGGTCTGTGGTTTTTATCATACTCTTTGTTCTCAAGTTGTGAGTATCAGAAGCATGAGCATAGTTTATCTAGGTATCCTCAGCATAGTGTCTCTCACAAGACTTCAGTCAAGGTCAGAGCTGGTTCTTTGTGTCATCTGAAGGCTCAACTAGTGGAGGATCTGTTTACAATCTTGCTCAAATGGCTTATTCCTGTCTCAGTGGACTTCTCCATAGTGCTTCTCACAACATGGCAGCTGGCAACCTTGAGCAAGAGAGTGAACAGGAGAGTGAGCCAAAGATAGAAGCCACAGTATTTTAAAACCCAATCTTGGATATGGCATCTCATCACTTTTGCTGACTTCTTTTCAGTAGGTCTAGCCCACACCAAAGGGAAGGGAATTAAACTAGAGCTTGAAATCAGAAGGCAGCCATGACTGGGGGCCATCTCAAAGGCTGTTTACCCCAGAAGGTAACTTACATAAATAATTACTTCACCCCTGATTAGGAAAGAACTTTAAAATACTAAGAGCAATGGGAAAAGTCACTTAAGAAAAAGTCAGTTAATTTGAATAGAGAAAATATGCTATATAACATCATAATCAAGATCAAAGATTAATAATAAAAGACATTTGTGAAAATGAGATATTCTTATTTCTGAAGATAAATATAGTTTGACACAGATGATGATCATGTCTTCTTAATTTATTTAGATACTAATTTCACCAATAAAGAAAGGTATGTTAAATATATGAAACATTGACTTGTTCTTGCATCTTGATACATATAACATATTTTATACAAAATCCAATGGGAATTAGAAATCAGAAGCAGTTTACTGGTTGTTTCTTCTCTTTCAGTAGTTTTGAAAAACATATGCTAAACGCTGTATATATCAAATGTGGGAGTAAAAGCATGGGAAAGAGCCCATGATGGGGTCATAATCTCCTGATTCTAGTCCTGACTGTTATTACCCAAAGTGACTGAGCTATCTTGGGTAATCAGACATGCTCTCTCGGTTTCCTCATTTATAAAATAGAGGTTATTATACCAGACCTACATCATAGAGTTGTCGTAAAATTATATAAAATTATATGCATTTAGTCACGTTGAAAAATATACTGGTGGTTACACAAACCTAGTTTACTTTTTATTATGCCTGTGAATAGAAAGTAGATTATTCATCCCTTTAATTCCCCCAGCAGTGCATACGGTCTCTTCACTTCAGTCCTCTGCCTTAATATGCACTTGGGGTTGTCATCCTGTAAATACATCTCCATTCACGTGTGTGCACACATGTGTTTAAACACACATAGACGCACATATTTACTGATTAACTAGCATGTGCATTCTGAGAACTCACAGCCCAGAGAAGTGTGAGGTATGTGGTAAGGGCATTTATCACCTAAGAAGGCAATCACCACAGAAGCAGAGAAAAAACACTTATTTTTTAAGAAGGGAAAGAAAGGTTAAGTGGTCAAACTGCTTTCTGAATTATCTTGCCTTCATTGTATTCTTTTTTTTGTGGAAAGTTTTTCTTTAGAAAGCATTTCTCAGGTGTATGATTGGGGATCTCCAACAATTGGAAAAGTAATTTACCCTGTGTGAATCTCTTTTGAGGTAGATTTGTATTTTAAAATGTTAACTCAATTCTTTCATTATTTATAGCATTTTTGAGCTCAGTAGAGAAGGGAGCAAATCAGGCAGTCAAATGCAGACACTGATGTACCACAAAACATGAAGAAATGGGAACAGAGTTTAAAAAAACAAAGGCATTTTGCATGCCTTAAAATTTAGCATTTATTGAGAAGTCAGACAAATACTATTTGTCCCTCACTGCCCCATGTGTAATAGAATGAGCATTATTTTGTGGACAGGAACATCCGTGTCCCTCCGGTTTTGATTTAAATCTTTGATGTGATGTGACGACCTCTTCTCTGCAAGCCACTACTCTTCAGGAATATGTAGCATATCCTTACAGGTAAAGGTACCAGTGATGTCCCCACATGCATCTGAGATAAGCATCAGGGTCCAAGTACATGCTGAATCAACTTTCTGTAGGAACATCAACAGCTAAAAATCTACACTTGCCTACATTAAAGAAGTTCAGATGTGACAAAAGAAAGTTTGTCCCCTAGCACAATATTTCAACAAGAAATGTTATTCTTGTTGCATTCCTTAGAACTTTGTGAAAATAGCATGTCTTTAAAAGAAGCAAACATTTGCAGAGGTGTCCCCGGTCTCTGCTGGTACTTCAGGAGAAGGGCGAGGGAGGAAGACTGCACAATGAAAGTCGAACAGTGGTCGACTCCATTACTTCATTAATCAAGTGGAGGCATTCTGAAAAATGTTTCTCCTTGGTTGCAGCCATCTATTTTTTGGTGTTAATCTGCACCCTGTGGCAGGGTTTTGTGAGAGGAAACAATGAGCAGTTGTTTCACCCCCCTTCCCCCCAATTGTTGTAGCCCCTGTCAGAAGGCTCCGAGGATGATGCAGGTCTGTATCAGCCAGATAAGGGAAAAGAGGATTCAGAATGGCTTTGGAGAGACTCTGTGGGGGAAGTGAGTGCCGTTTTGGACTAGACGAGCCGTGGAATACAGCAGAGGCCCTTAATGGGATCCTAAGGCTTCAGTGCCAAGCCTTCTGCTGCTTCTCAAAGATTTTCAAATGAAATATTTTGATGGTACAATTCTGTGACTGTCAGCAGGGCTGAGGTTCAAGATGCTGTTTTAAGTCATTTGCTCCATGATCTGTGATTAGTTAATCTGGACCAAAAAGACAACACACACACACACACACACACACACACACACACACACACACCAGTGACAACAACAACCTCAAGAAGCCTCCCTGAGTATGTATGAGGTCACTTTTAATGTGCTGACAGGGACTTTTCAAGACATTGTCATCATGAGTCCTGTATGAGTGGCCAGTACTTTTCATATACTGTAGGTTCCTATTTTATGTCTGGATGAAATATGAAACTATCCTTTATAATGCTGATTCCATTTTGGCAGGCCCTTGGATCCACATATGGTTCAGTTAAGCTGTTTTGGAGCCTGATGCACCTTTGTTATTTATTGGGATTTTTTTGAAAGGGAATAAATATGCTAGTTTTTTTTCCTCTGGATTAAAAAATACACTTTAAATGTTTCAAAAATAATTCATACAGCTAAGAGAATTCTAGTGAGTCTTGGAAACTGATCTGCTGTTCCCAGGACAGTCAAAAGAAAATCATTCTTACCCATGAAGAAAAAGAATAGCTGAAACTCCTGCAAAATAGAACCTGTATTTTTCAGCATACAATAATAATATATACAGAGAGCAGTTAACAAATAGGGGCAAGGAAAGCTGGCATCTTGTTAACATGGTATTAAATTTAAACATCTTCAGGCTTATAGGTAGAGAACTTTTTTTTTTTTTTTTAACCCCAATCCACTATGGGTCTGTTGTTTCATGAATAAAAATACAGGAACAACGAAGTGATTGTCAGATGGATAAGTGATAGGCAATGACCTCACATACCATGGATGGTACAGTGTAGGAAAGCTCAGCTGCCTAGAGTTGAAGAACACCCCTCTGCAGGTCTGGCTGGCAGAGAGAAACTCCCTAATCACCTGGAATGCCCTCACTTTGATGAGTTTAAATCAGACTCTTACCTTTTGGTTAAAAGAATATCTGGAAGAAAATAAGAAGAAAGAAGAAAAGTGACATATTCATCAGTGTCTTTCTGAAGCACAACTTTTTCTTCCTGTAAAAGCTCTGGAAGGATAGCTGTACATGGACTAGAATACTTGCCCTTTGCATTTTTTATGTGGTCACACATTTTTTCCTTAAAGTTATTCATTAAATAAACTTGTTAAAATAGACACAATCTAAAATATTGACATTGATTATGTCAGGGACTAGATAAGAATTGACACAGTCCTGTTTAAACCTAACTAATCCTCCACCATATCACATGCATTCTTAGTGGTAGTTACCTCTATCTTCTCTACAGTTAAATGAGAGGGTCGGAAATAATTATTTTATTATTTCATAATTATTTTAACAGTCTTCCCCTGCTACATCTACTAGCAGTTAAATGACTAAAATTTATTCTTTTCTCTAATGTTAGATAATTGTGATAAAAGTCTTGAAGGGAAACTTGATTCAGTATTTATTAAGTATGTACTGTAAGTCAGGAACTCTGTTAAAAAGTGGGGGCACAAAGGTCTGAATTCTCATCAAACAGAATTACTTCTTATATGATTATTTAAATATATGTGAATTCTATCCATAACCTTTACATACTGCTTTAGGCAAACCTAACATAAAAAGTGATATTCACACAAATGCAGTCATGTGGATGTGCACATGCACACATACACAGAAAAAAATAGCTGTTTTTTAAGCCCCAAAATAAGATAAAAATAAATTTAATTTTATTTTGCTTGTACCCTTATTTTTTTAAATCAAAGTTGTAAAGTAAAGCACGCCTCTATTGCTGAAAAAATTACACATACTTCTCTGTATTTCCTGCCATAGAATAAACAACACTGTAAGTCTCAGTAATGTTTCTAACATTGTTCTGATAATTTCATTATTTTGGCTCCTGGCAAAAGCCAAATTACCAACTTATCAAAAATATCTTATGTACTTATCATAGGTAACTTAGAACAGGTGTAGAACATATAAATATGTAGGATTTAAAAGTTGTTTTTAATTCTTGACCACCTAAAACATTATATGAGATCCAATTTAGTTTAAGTGGTAAATATGGTGAAAGAATTAAAAAGTAAATATGATAAATGGAAAAAAATACACAAGCAATAAAACTCAAGGTATTCTCTCACATTACAGCCTGCCCTCCATATCCATGGGTTCCTCACCAATGGATTCAACTAACAGACAGGCCAAAACTACTTTAGAAAAGAATTGCATCTGTAGTACACATATAAAGACTTTTTTCCCTATCTTTATTGCCTAAATAATGCAGCATAATAACCATTCACAGAGCGTTTATATTGTTAGGTATGTTAAATAATGTAGAAATGATTTAAAGTACATGGGTCAACATGTGTAGGTTATATGCAAATATATGTCATTTGATAAGCAACTTGAGCATTCATGGATTTTGATATCTACAGGGGATCCTGGAACCAATCCTCTGTGGATGCTGAAGAATGATTATAACTGATTTTTATGTCTCCTTACTGTGCATTGTTCATGAAACCTAAATTATCAGAAACTGTTCATAACCTTCATTGAGAAGATATAATAGATACTTTGTAATTATATAAGATTCAAACAATTTCATTGATTCAGGGATGCTAAATTTTATTTTTAATTTTTATTATTCATCACCAGAGTTAAGAAATAGAGCTGGGCATGGTGGTGTACACCTATAATTCCATCAGCTTAGGAGGCTGAGGTGGCAGGAAGTTTGCAAGTTGAAAGCCAGCTTCAGCAAATTATGAAGGCCCCAAGCAACTCAATGAGGCCCTGTCTCGAAATAAAATATAAAACAGGGATGGGAATATGGTCATGTACCTCTAGGTTCAACCCTGTACCAACAACAACAACAAAAAAAAAAAAAAAAAAGAAAAGAAAAGAAAAAGAAAAAGAAATAACATGATTTAGTAGCAATGTTATTGTTATGAAGAATTACTAATATTTGCTGCAAATCATACATACCACTTGGTGGTAAGGAGGGTCTCCATCTTGAATTGTTATATCTCCTGAGGACTTCATGAAGAAAAGCACATCATCTTATGTTAGAGGGTTTGACAGCATCTAAAGAAATAGGCAGTTTAATTTTAGTCGCATCTTGATAGTTTTCCAAGTTGTCTTTTGCTAGTGCATCCTCAGTTATCTTGAAGTTAGAAAGGAAATCACTGAAAACAAGGAAACGTGAGGTCCATTTTAACTAATCAGTTACTACAGTCTAATAATTTTACTGCATTGTTTTGACTCCAGTTATTCATTAAATGCATTGTAATATGAGCACATTTAGTTTTTAGCATCAAACAATACAGAATATTTGTAATTTAAAAGTCTCTCAGTAATTTCCTTCTGTTTTGCAGATGAGACATCTCAAAATCTATGTAATCCATATTGACTAACTGCAAAATGAACTAGTGAACTAACTTGGTGAACATGTTGGGTTTGATGGCCACTTCACCCAGAGATTAGTGGTAATACTATAATGGTAACGGAGCTGTGCTTTCATCATTGGAACATGTGGGGATACAGCAGATTCCACGGTGAAATGACTGCTCACTATACTTGCTAATGTTGAAGCTCAAGTTTCTTTATAATACTTGGAGAGGAATTTTGCATGTTGAATGCAGTCAAATAGGATAAAAAAGAGATACCTTCATAAATCCACAGGCATGAATGACATTTTTATAGTATCCATTGATAGTTACAATGCTCATGTAACTTTAACAATCTGATCCTAAATCAGGATGACGTTTGTTATTATTCTATGGGCTTTTATTTATAAAGTTAAAAACAAACCTTCTTTGACTATCTTCTGTGAACCATGTACTCTCTGCAATATCATACCATCTGAAGTAACTAGAGAAAAATGTTTTAAAATGACAATGTAAGTAAAGATACTATATTTTTAAAAAAAGTATTTCAACACCTATATTTCTATCAAATTCTTGGAATGAACTGCATTGCTTTGAGATACAGTAAAATTTCTGGATTGGATTCTATCCCTTCTTTTATAAAGAGGTTGATTTGGTTTTAAACATTTAGCATCCAATATGGCTTTTCTAATTTGTGGTTGAGATTAGAATATAGAAAATTGGGTGCAAATGTAAAAACTAGCCTTTAGCTCTTTTGAAAGAATTTATTTAATGGAGTAAGCCCGGATCCCCAAATTTCTGCCTCTCACACTTAGCTCCCGCTTTGGAGACAGTATCACTGATTTATAAGGATTATTGTCTTTGGTTCCTGTGTCAGGGAGTTGAGAGGTGAAAGCAGTGGGATTGCATTTTCAGGAGGCCACATGTGCACTCTTTGATCTGAGGTACAGTGTGCCTCAGGGAGTAAGTTTAATCTTGATTTCTTTAGTCAATCATCCACTATCAGGTACCACTGCCCTGATTAGCAGGCTGAAGAGAAAGAGCATATCGTGGGTGTGTGTTACAGAGATGAAAAATAGTGATGAGCCTGTTGGCAAGAGAGTCAGCCCCTAGTTTCACTATGCAGCATGTGCTTTCTCTGCATAAATCCCCTTAGTGCATGAAAAGAACAAAACTCGGTATTTCCATGTATCTTTCCACAAACTGATGATTCTTTTTTCTGATAGGAGTTTCCTTTCTTTGTTTAATGCATTACTGCAAAATGGAAACTGGTAAAGAATTTTCTGGATGCTTCACATCCTGATTGTACCTGCTACTTTCTACTTGCTAGAAGACATTCAAATGTAGCTGTTGATTCTTGCCATTCTGTAAACCAGTCAGCTCTAGTCCTTGCGAAGTGATCAGCACCATGCCTGTGTTCCTCCTGCCTCTTCATCTTGTATTACATAGATGCAACATGTTTCTTTAGACCCAGAAGGACCTCAGTACCCATCTACTGCTGATCATGATGTCTCTTCTGAAGTATTAGGGTCTGAGGATTTTCTGAGTTGTCTCCCAAATATCCTTTCTACTTTGGTCCAAGTGAGAGAGAGACTGTCTCCATAAATAGGAGACTGTATGCTGATGAAAGTTACTACTAGTCTCTTTATGTACATATTTGGAGCTTTTCCATATATATCATAAATGATAGTGTAAGGCAAAAATGGAGGCTATGAAAAAAAGACCAAATAATGTGTAGTTACATTTTTTGTCTTAAGTCTTTGCTAGACTTCACTGTTATTTCAAAAATGAAATTATTGAAAAGTAATTTTTACAGTGTGTTTTTATGGGAAGTATGTAAGGTAGAGGTGTACTTGTATCATAAATATGTATGGTATGCTCATGTCCAACTGAATTTATTTACTATTGCATTTGGCCTTCATGATAGAACCATTTTGATAAGGTTAAGGTCAAGGACTGTATTATTTTTAGACAAGATACAAAGTGTAGCATGTTCCATTTTGCTTTACCAGGTTAACAACAAGTAGCATTTAGTGTCCTCTCTGTACTACTGATTTCTGAGATGCATTCATCCTGGGTGATTATCTAAAAGATTTCAGCCCCTATAATTAATCACCCATTTGAGAAGAAAAAAAAAAAACTAAGATATAGTTTGGCTTTTTCTCCCTAGAAAATTCTGGGCTGAGCATGAAAAAATAATAACAGTGCCAGTAATAATTATAATCGTGTTTATATGTGATATATATATATATATATATATATATATATCAGTGATATATATATATATATATATCACTGAGTAAAGCATCTTTTTGACCACATTTACTAATTAATATTCCTATTTGCTTAACTTTAAATTTGTGTCATAATAGTAAGCAACACACACCACTTGCTCTATTTTGTAAAAGAAGAGTGGATAGTAACCAACTCAGGGCTAAATAGTAAGTTTCTAGCAAAAGCATTTTTGTTCTATTAAGTATTTGGACTAATAATCACTAGCATCATTTTTCATGCAAATATTTATTTTATCAATGAAATAAACACAAAACTCTCAGTAAGCAGCAGTGAATTTATTTAATAGACTTTCCAGAAGATGAGATCTACTAATACCACTATGTTTGTTAATTGTGATTAAACTCACAAAAGTATCCTGACTTTTGTAGATTGCTTGATATGGAGCTTTGTATCTAGGGCACAGGGGCTTAAAAAATGACTGAATCAGTGCAGTACAAGAATCCTAAATATAGAAGTTAAAAAGCTAGTTTTGAGCTATTTCTGCATTCAGATAACTTATATAGTATCCTGAGAATATACTAAAGTTTGTCTGAGGACTTGGAAAATATAACTAAATCTTTTCTGTTTCTTCTGATGGACACTCATTTATCTGATTGAATCCTGGTAGATTGCAGATAGCAAATAGTAAATACATTCAACTCCTTCCAATAGTTAGAACCAACTTGCTTATAAACACTTTAATTAGATCAAAGCATAGAAATAAACCGAATGCATATAATGGGCCAAAAGACAAGAGAATTGTGCCTTTGTCATTAACAAAGGGGTGTGTTTTCCTCTTCCATGTTCATTGTGCTACAACCATTCTTCACTTCCTTTTTCACATAAAATCTAGTATTTGAATTTTAGAAAAATGACATCGGGAACACCTAGTGCCTTAAACTATAATTCTTCACAACCTAGCTTTATCACATTCAAGTTTGTTTAGACACCCACCAAACCTGCTCTTTCCTGTGCCAGGATCTATTAATGATAATTACTTTGAATACCATCCCCATTCTGTGATACCATCACATCTTGGTGAGAAGATTGTGATCTTATCCCAGCCTATTCTGTTTAACTCTGACACTCCTTCTATTACAGTGGGGCCTTGATAAGATCATGCCTGTTAGGATCAGACATTAGTTGGAATCAATATTTGAAAATGTGCCTGTTTTTGCTTAATAGTAAAGTTAGTGTGAGGGTTGAAGTGAGATCATTTGTTGGATGAGATTGTACAACTTCATCTTGTCAAGCGTTCTAAGACTAGATACTCAATAGCACAGAATGAGGTCTTGAGGAAATCATAATCCACCTGTACATATTTGCTTTCAGGTAGGTATCGTACCCTGATAAAAATGAGATAATTTTAAAACTGGTTTAGAAAAGAAAAGTGAGTTAGAAAGAAGGAAAGACTCTTCATACTTCATTAATGAACATAATTGAGTAGTTCTCAACTAGGTACAATTTTGTCCCCTAAGGAACACTTGGCAATACCTGGGGACATTTTTGTTGTCATAACCTGTGAGAGAAGGGGTGAGAGAGGCCTGAGAAGGTTAACAGTGCTGCTGGCATCTAGTAGGAAGAGGTCAGAGTTGCTAACGAACATTCTGTGATGCATGGGACAGGTTTCTACAACAAAGAATAATCTGGACCCAAATGGCAATAGAGCCTAGGTAGAAAAATCCTGATATAATATATATTGTGAATGTAACAAAAAGTTGAGGTGTTTGGCAGCAATGGATTTCAATTTTTAATGTGCCTATCTATCTGCTCAAGAACAGCAAATGCTGCAAGTCTGTGTCGCTCCTTTTTCTGGTTAGCAATATCTGATAAATTTGTAATTAAGGAATTCCTTTAGGCATATACATCCAGAAATCTGGATAGTTTTCTTCAAATTATGCTTCATGTACAAAAAATAAAGTGAAAAATCAGTCATATAACATTGTTGGTTTTAATAAAAACCAAAGCTTTTGTTCATCATTGGGTAACATCCACATTCATCACATATTATTGAAATTAGTGAAATATGGAGTAGAATATTCATATCCATCACTTGCACACCTTTTCTAACTTGATGAAATTTACTTATTATTTTGTTAGATGTATTGTTTGGTTATAGGGTTGTCTTTCTCTGTGGGGGATTTTTTTCAGTGTGCAGGTACTGATGCCTCTTATATAAAATGATGTAATATTTACATACAGTCTATGCATATCCTCCCATATACTTTAAATACTCTCTAGATTACTTATAACACCTAATACAGTGTAAATGCTGTGTAAATAGTTGTTCCATTGTGTTATTTAGGGCTAGATGATAAGAAAAAACTTTTTACGTGTTCACTGTAGACAATTCTTTTTTTTCGAACACTTTCTAGCCATGGTTGGTAAAATCCATGACTGCAGAACCCATGGATACAGAGGGCTGACTGTACAGTTCTTATAAATTATTAAACTATATACTCATGTGTGAAGAAATAACAGTGGTTGTTATTTTTTCATAGCATCTGAATGGTTTCACATAATAGATGTTGAAACAGGATTAATAGCTTCTATGAGAAATTTTAGCTTTCTAACACTCAGAGAAAAGAATGGGCAATAAGCAGCATGTTTCTGAAAAATAAACGAAGGGGCGTCTTTCTCTCGAGTGTGCATATTAGTGTTCAACTGGGTTTTGAGACTAAGCTCTTTCTTCTGCCAGGACAGTAAAGGGAATTTTTCCTGTTTGTATTGTTGAAGTCCTAAAGACTTTTTTCCTGAGTCCTCTGATGAGAGCTGCAGAAGGGGAGGTGGAGGTGCCAGTGGCAGCAGAACCAGGGAGGATTAGCACAGTTCTTTTGATGAAAGGTGGCCTCCCAGGGGTTTGGAGAATAAACCTGTGGATGCAAGGGCTGGCCTGGAGAAAAAGACTCTGGAATAAATGGCATGTCCCCCAGAAACCAGCTCCCTACTCTGAACCTCCACAACCTCTCAGTTCATCCCTCTCTCTCCATCCATGTTAGTAAACATATGAAATATGCTTCTTAAAGACTACTGTGCTCATAAAACGGCTAAGAAAAGATTGTCGGCTCTGCCTAAGACTTTTATGAGAAGGTGGCAGGTTAAACAAATATTTTTCTGTTTCATTTCTTCAATTCTTCATGAAATAAAATAGGGTAACATATGTTCTCTTTATAATTTTGTCATTACTTTTTTTTTAAAGCCTGAATTATAGTTTAGCCTTTTTTAGCCTGAAGTATTTGTACAAAGGTAAAATTATTATTTTTAAATCTTGATAAATTCTAAATTAGAATATTACTTAGGTTTGAACTCTGAACTAAAAATAATGTAATTGCCTCAATTAAATGTTTTCAATGTTAACTTGGGAAATATAGAATTATTAATTATATTTTTAAATTTTTAGTTTGATTTTTTTTCCCTCAGGTTTCAAAAGCATGCCTTTATGCTCCCAACAGAGTATATTTTGTCATATGCATTCTAACAAAATCAAGAAAAAAATATTTAAAGAAAGTTTTATACTTCTTCCTAATAATTCTGAATTTGATGCCAAGGAAAATAGAAGTAAGGAATTTAGTCCTGTGCCTAGACGTTTTCCTCTAATGTTAAAACTACCAAGTACTCTGGTTTTGATAGAGTTAAGTAAACTGAAGACAGCATGTTGCTCCCATTTATATCTCCTAGTGCTTCACAGTCCAACAAGTCATTTCTTCTTGTAGAATAAGATAAGTCTTCATGTGTTTGTGTTTGATGGATTAACAACAGAAAATTAAGGAATTTTACAAAAATTCCAACTTGGCAAATAGTAGCAGCCGTTATCATGTGAGGCCTGATAAAACCTTATGATAAAGAACCATGGAAACTAGTCTGGACAATGTCTTGAAAAATACTAGGTATCCGACTGTGGTCTGTATCTCACCACTCGAGTTGGGATGATCAGTTAAATGCAAACACCACTTTAGATAATAGAACTGGTTATTTGTAACTCTATGTTTCTGTCTTTAAAGGTAGGACATTGGTTATGATAAGGGATGTATGTCTGTAAAAACTGTGTAGTGGGGACTGTGCTCTTTCTCCTTCTTATCAATTTCAACTTGAAGCAAATGGCCCTTTGGGGGAAGGAAAAGCATGATGGAATGAATAATATTTTTCATAATTTAGGACAGGGATGCATTGGGACCTAATCCAGACAAGGCACTGGTTCACACTGCAATCCTCATAAATTATCAACTATTTAGTGTTAGTTGCCTTGTTATCTGACTTATATAGAGAATTTTTTAAAAAAGTATCTTAACATTCCTTTTTCTTTTTATACACTAAACACTATGAAATCAACATTTTCAAGGAAACACAAAACAGCTGTGGTGTATAATAGTATATAAACATGTAAAGTTTGTGGCTTGGGTATTATTTATTTATTTATTTTTCTTTACATTTGTGTTAGCACTCAGCGTGTTCTAGTTTTTTCTCTAAGGGTCTAGATCCCCAGTTCACTTCATCCTTGACTTATAATTTCTTTAAATACCTAATTGTTCAAACTGTTTATGTTCTCTGAGTAGGAGTGGACTCATGGAGGGTAACTTTTATATTTTATTTCACTGATATATTCATTAAGTTAGTAAACATTTATTATTAGCTAAATAAGTGCCAAGCATGGGCATAGGTACAAAAGATAATCTGTGCTTGCAATAGACATTGATCTGATTGCTCTGGTATTTATATTCTAGTGGGGAACTGACAAATAAATAGGTGAATACTGTATAGTTAGGCAATTAGCAATCATATTATTAGTGGTAAATTAGGCAAATGTATCAATATAGTATTCTAGAAGTATGCCAAATATATATTTAGTGGTTAAAAAAAAATACAAGTTCTCTCTAAGGGAAGATCTAAAAAATGAGTTGGATAAAATCAGGGTATTCTGTAAGTGGAGAGGGGTCAGATTGTGCGTGTGTGCATGTGTTGGGGGGTGTTGGTAGGAAGTGGGGCACATAATTAATGTCTAAAAGCCTTCAGGCAAAAGAGAACACAGTAACTTGAACTATTGAGTTGTCTAATAAGGATGAAATAACTCCTTAGTTTGTTTTAAAGTATTTTAGTGCGGTACTAAATCATCAACCTAGTTTACTTGAACTGTACTGCAGATTATTTCCATGCAATATTTTATTTTGTTTTGATTCACCAGTGGTATATTTGGAAGAAATCTTCCAAAGGTTGCCAAGAGATTAGCACTAGAAATAGTCAATCTTTCCTCATCATTTTCATCCTACCACTTCTCATTTTTAATAAAAATGTATTCAATTGAGTTTGGCTGTCTCTTTTCATTGGGGTTGATAAGATATCAAATATCCTATAGATAATATGTTTGACCATATTATTTTAAAATGTTTACTTTTTGGGCCAGTTATGTGTGTGTATGTATATATGTGTGTGTGTGAGAGAGAGAAAAACAGAGAGACAGAGACATATAAGGTTGCTTTTGTTATATGAACAGACATAAAAAATAAGGACATATCCCTGTTTTCATGGAGTATTGTCGTTTGGTTGTGAGGTGACCCCCACAAAAGCTCACATGTGAGATAATGCAAGGTTTAGGGGAGAAATGATTGGGTTATAAGGGTCTTAACCCAATCAGTGAATTAATCCCCTGTTAGGGATTAACTGAGTGGTAACTGCAGTGGAAGGGTGTGACAGGAGGAGGTGGGAATTGGTGCGTAGCTTTGAGGTACGTATTTGTATCTGGCAAGTGGAGATCTCTCTCTCTCTGCTTCCTGATCATCATGTGAGCTGCTTCCCTCTGCCATACTTTTCCATCATGGTGGAGCTGGCTATCTATGGAATAATACCTCTGAAACTGTGAGCCCTTAAATAAACTTGTCCTCCTCTACGGTTGTGCTGGTCAGGTCATTTAGTCACAGCAGTGAAAAAGCTGACAAAAACATGGAGTTTACCATCTAATTAAAAACCTACCCAGAGCAGGTAAAAATTATTTAAAGCAATATATGCAGAGTTGAAAGCATTGGGCTTAACACTCTGAGAGATGAATGCCACATATGTGGAATAAAAGTGAAGATGACACGACATAGCACTAGATTAAAAAAAATACTGCTTTAGATGTGAGCAAAGAAGTATACTTTATTTTAAATTTAAAGCTGTCAACATTTTACCACATTAAATTTAACCTCAAAATAGCCAATAGGTCTACTGCATGAGAATGCATACCAAATATATTTTTTTGTCATAAAACATGAAAACAAATGACATACACAGGAAATGCTGACCTCTCCCTCCATTATAAGACTTCTTTCAGGTGTGATAGAATCCAAAATGAAATTGCTGGTGGTTTCTTTACAGACTTTCATCTGGAGCATTTCTACAAATCACAAATAACAAATGAAACTGTTCTACCTTGTTATAAGTTATAAATTTTAAACCAGAAATTATGGATCAGTAACAGGGACTAAAGTGTGTTTCCCAATTTTGGCAACAATACACATTTGAATCACATAATTATTTGTGTGGGGGATGTCCTGTGTATTGTAGGTTCTGTAGCAGCATCTCTGGTCTCTATGTAATAGTTGTCACTACGATCTCGCTGGTGGTGACAATCAAATATTACCAGACATCCCTTGGGTAGCAAAATTGTCTCAATTCAGAACCATCAGAATCAAATATTTTAACACACAAGTTGTGTGAACTACGAAAACACAAGACCATCCAAGAAGAAGTTAACTCTATGCACTTTTTTTTAGCTCTATATTTGACCTTGTTTTGTTTTGTTAACTACTAGATTTGGTGACAATAAATGCATTTGGAGAAAACTGAAATATTGGTTGGATTTTTTTACTTTTTAAAATTTTATTTTATTGGTTCTTCTTAGACAGGCATGACAGTAGAATCGGTTGGATTTTAAATATAAAGTTTTATGAAATTATAAGCAAGAGAAGAACTGAATGAAAAACATGTTACTATTGTGTTGAGTATTAATCTGATTACATATAAAGGGAAGAGACATGAATTTCCTTAAGATAGCCAACTCAGTTAGTGATGTGGTAAAATGTAAGATTATCCAATGATACAGTTGTATGGAAAAGAAATTTTATGGTAAACGTAGAGTAGATGCAGTAGTTGAAAAACAAATACTAGTTTTCTTCTTTCATTAATATTTTCCACAATAATGTTCAAAACATGTTTTAGATTTAAAAAAAAAGCCACATCAAAATAAGTGTTTTGATATCCCCTCCCCCACTCCTCCAGTTTGAAATCCCTTCTTTAAAAGAGACACTTTGTGGTGGCACTTTGGGCCTGCGTAGCCTCAGTTTAGGGTTGCCGGAAGAACAGTGGATTTGGGTCGGACTTCAATCTCAGTGGAAATAATGATGCTGGAATCAAACTTTCAATCTTTTCTAAATTTCTTTTTTATTGGCAGCTTGAATGGCCTACTTTATTCTTTTGCAGTAGGGTCTTCCATTAGGTATTTGTTTTGTTGACATGTGAATGCTCTTTTGTCAAAGATTAACCACACTGCCTCCGCACAGGCAGGATGCCATTTAAGATAGTCTTTTACTAAATTCTTAGAGTAAGGATGTATGTCAGGCCAGTCAGGGGGCAAGTTTAGGTGACAGCTGATGATGGGTAGGCTTGGTGTTCCCTCCTCATTGACCTGTTGAGAACATGGTCACAGACGGAAGTCAGGGAAATGCCTGAAACATGGTACACAGAGTTGAATACGGTTTAAGGATTCCTGATCTCATTGTGTTTTCAGACTTTTAGTAGCTCAAAACAATGTTGCAAAGCAGTTAATCTGGAAAGTCAACTGAAAGGTGAAAACTCAATGAAGGGGAGAGAAATCCTGAAAGTTCTTAGAATCCAAACTCCATGGAGCACTCTCTAGTTCTATTATTAATCCCTTCTAGTCAATATATACAGAAGGATCTTTTTGTGCCATTAATGTTATACCAGACTGTCACTGAATCATGGTTTGACTGATGGTCAGAAACACTATATTAAAAATTACAATTCCCAATTTTATCATAGATCACCCATACTTTATTAATAATAATCATTTTCTTAAGCTTCAACAAGGAAACTATGTTGACAATATCTCTCAGCCATATGGCTGTGTTTTGTATGTATTTGGAAAAAAAAATAGAGCTACTTTGTCAACAAAGCTCAACAAAACCTAAGGTTAAGAAAAGGGTTTGCTTAATATAAAAATTGAATTTAGTATAGGGGGAATGTTTAAGAGATGTATGTGATATCATTTAGATTAATGTAAAATAGTATGTGTTTTTGTCTAAGTGAACTATGGTTGACCTTTTCACCTCTACTACCAGCTTGTCTTCTGTTTACCCCCCATTCATATTCTTTCCGTTCTTGACACTTTCTCTAACTCATCTCTTGATCCATTTTGCTTACAACTCTTCTATCTTCCTCTTTCCTTTTTGAATTAGCTTGGAGTGAGTGGCTCTCTTGCTCCCTTTTATTATTCTGCCTTGGCTTTATTTTGAGCTGTGCTAATGCCCCTACCCATGTATTTTTACTTTTGAATTCTACCCCTTGTACTGATAGTGAAGGGTATTTTTGTCTTGGAAGAGTCACATTTTAATTCAGTTTCCAGTGAGGTTATTGTGAGGTGTCAAGCTAAGAATCTCCCTCTTCTGCATTCCAGCTGCATAAAATTGTTGCCCTCTCTTCTACAGTGCAGATGGACATGTACAGGGTAAAAAATAATATTCAGGGCCAAACTGCCTAATGTCACATAGCTCAGTGTGCAGTCATACTCCATTCTTATTACCTCTTTTTCAATGCTTCTATTTTGAACCACAGGTACATTAAAAACACCGTGGGGCTGGGGAGATAGCTCAGTTGGTAGAGTGCCAGCCTAAGGCCCTGGGTTAAATCCCTAGCACTGCAAAACAAACAAACAAACAAAAATCCAACACTGTGTTCTTTTTATTCTTAGAATGCTGCGTTGGTTATTTCAAGTCATAGTAAATGGTTTAGGGGGTCATGGGTTACCCCATGGGGTTGTTGAGCTAGAGATTTAATTTGAAGAAGAGAAATGTTTTATCCGAAACTTTTAGAGTTCATTGCAATGGGTGTGTTGGGCTGACATGGTAGATTGAAACATTAATTTGAGGAAATTTATATGACCGTGTGAGAAGAAAGTACTGGTGTGCCCCTGTGTGTCTGTGCAAGCACAGGCACACACACACACACATACACACAGAGAGAGTGGATGGGAATTCTAACCAGCACCCACTCAATCACTTTACACTACACGTGGTTCACTTTAGGAATAAGCATATCAGAGTTGAAAGAGTAACAGGGATAGTTCTGCTATAATATTAATAGTTTGGTACCTATCCAGGAAAACAAAAATAGGGGGGATTAGAGGGATAATGCAAGGTTATTATGAGCATTTATCAGTTGTGGGAAGATAAGTTAGTGGGGTTACAACCACCCCGTTCTCTTAAAATAGCTTCACTTTCCAGACTTACCTCCCAATGAAGCTCAAAGCCTTAGCTGAATATTCTCAGATAAAGAAAAAAGTAAATATAGGCTATGAATCAGTGTCCTGATTCTAGTGTGCCTTTTTTCCCCTCTGTGAAGTCACAAATGAGGCTGTAAACAATAAATTTTATAATTCATGAGTTTAAATTTTTAGAACATCCTAGAACTTCATAGAATTCTCTGTGAATTAATTACATGGGGGTGAGAGAAAGCAAGAGTAAAACCCAAGTGACAGTGACAGTTAAATGTTCAGATATTGTTTTATAAGTTGGATTATTTAAGCATATGTATTTGTGATACTTTTTGGTCAAAACTAGTTATTGAATGTAGGTTTAATTGTTCTTAAAATAATTCTTCATTCTTATAGTTGTGGAACTTATAGGAATAGTGCTATAATATAGATATTAGTGAGTATGTTTGGAAAACATTAATATCTTCTGTTCAATACAGTCTTATACTTGTATACCAGAATAATATCAGATGCCAAAATGTCACATTATAAGAATTTTATTTAAAGACTTTTTTTATGTTTTATGATAAGCTTCCGAAATTGGGTTATCTTAATAAATCTGAAAGTATGGAGCAAAAATGCAGTCTTTTTCATGTTTCCAAGTAGGCATGAAATTTATAAATCCGTACATAAAACATCCAGTAATAGCATCATTTATTAGATTGCCATAAGAATGTAAGCGGTATTATTAAAGTCCTCCAACACCTGTATCAGCATGACATCAACACTCTCCCAATTCACAAAATTAATAACAAAGGAATGGTAAATTCAGTCCCCAGAAGTAAAATACAGTACCAGCCATTAAAAGGTGAAAGTAGAACAGAAAATAAACAGCAGATAAATTGGTTATTTTGTTTGTTAATATGTCCAAGAGAAACTTGATAAACATTTTCATCCTGTTCTCAAGACACAAGCAGCTTAGCTTTACCATTTCATCAGATCACCATTAAGCTTATAAGGCATTACAAAACCCCTCTGAAACAGTTGAATTCCATTTCAAAGCACTGGAGAGAGTACAGGGAACCTGTAACAAGACTTTAGTATCATTTGGATAAGAAAGAAGGGCGACTCAAAGCAAAAATACCAAAAGGTCAAGAGGATTCTTTGCTCTCAGTAATTGCCTGGGAGGCATATTTTTTTTTTCTCTCTTGATTCATTGTTTTGATAGGTTTATCAAAGATGTGAAAATATAAAAGTGCAATCACAATAAGAATTTTAAAATCAGCAGGGAAGGTTAAAAGACTTTCCTACTTCTCATTTGACTACTGAAGGGTGGCCAAATGGGCAGTCCATTCTTGCATCCCCAACATCTTTCATATTTTGGTACAATTTCATTTGATTTGAAATAACATTTTCCCAGTTTTAAAATGTTAACTATCTCCTAGTGCAATTGAAACCTGTCTTGTGTCAAAACCAGGAAATTCTAAGGAGAAATAGACTGGATATATGTCAGATGTTTCTCTTATTTTTTTTCCCCTCACTTTCTTTTTTAGACACACAAAACCCATATGCACACACATATATTAATATATATAATGTATGCAGATATTGATGGAATTCTGTGAGTTGAAAGAGGAGGAAGATGTCTTGAAGGATCCCTATCTCTCCCACCAGATTTGTGCTATTATCACTGAAATGTGGCCTTCAGTCTTGAAACAGTTAAAAGAGTTCTACGGCCACAAAAGAAGAGATGTCTTCAGAATTATCTCCCGCCTCACATTTGCTCTTAGGCAAGCAGTTTAAAAAAGCCCAGTGATTGAGCCAGTGATCCAATTTGAAATGCAGAAATGATTAGAGCTGCTTGCCTCATTTCATATCGAAATTCTCTGATTTATGACAGGGCTGCAGCCAAGATCTATCTCCAAAGGGAATTAGTGTGCAAGTTTGCATATTTTTGTTATTTAGGTTTCTGATAGCAGCTGCTAGCTAGAAATACTGAACTGGGAGGTGGTGGGGCAAGGATTTTCAGCCACTGGAGCAAAAGAAAGATAAGAGCTTTCTGTTTAGGACATGGAGACCCCTTGACCAGTATATATCTCTGTTACATATGCTTCTTATACGTGTGTATATTTAAGAACTTGCTAATGTGAGTGTACATGTACACATAAATTATGAGGCTCAGGGAGCCCAGGAACGTATTGGAATGGTTAATTCTAGTAATGGAGAAAAGAATTACCCAAATTCTGTCTCCATGTTTTAACTAGTGGAATTTTAATGAGGCATAATACTTCAATCATGCAACTGACCTGTGGGGCAGAGTATAGAACATATAATGAAACAGAAATAGAATTCTGAAAAAAAAATTATTACCTTATCTGGAATTTACATGAAGTGTTAACAGGAAATTATGCAGCAGTTATAAATGAAAAATATGGGATTTAATGTACTTATTAATAAAGATTTGTTACATACATGATACCAGTGTCCCAAATCTGCTGTCCGCAGCTGTCCCCAATTTCTGTTTCTGTCCTCAGATGCCTCATTTAGAGTCATCTTATTACCCCACAAGCTAATGCCAGTTTCTCTTCAGTGAGTCTTCCATTCCAAGAAAAAGAAAAGGAAATATCTTTGTGCATAAGTCAAGGGCTGCAGACTTTCCATCAGTTACATTAAAACATTAAAATACTAACACACACACACACACACACACACACACACACACACTCCAAATACACACAACTTTGTTGGTTGAGCCAGTGCTTTCCTGGAATTTGCAGATCTTAATCATAGTTGCCAAAAAATCATGGTTTTTCAAGTAAAAAATGCCCTGAAAGATGAGCGACTGTCAGTCTACATTAGTACTGCAAAGAGCAAAGAAATCATCGTGGGAGAGTTTATTACTTTAGCTGCTCTCCGGCTCCATATGGAGTCATTATGGCCTGGAGTCTCAACAGTGCTCCTCCGCTGACCTTACCATAATGCAGCTGGGCTTCTAGGTATTAAAACTGCTCTCATATTTCACTGACTATTCTCCAGGGGCTGTGGGGTTATTGTAGTCAAAACTTTAAATTTTGATTACCTTGTTCATTGACAAAGAATGCAGTAAGATCTTTAAAGACATCTTTAAACTAAAATGCTGCAGTTATTCCTTTTAAATCAGCCCATCCCTTCTCCTCTGGGGCTCTTGGGCTTCCAGCTAACGTGTCTTATTTCAGGATAGTAACTCTTCCTTGGCTGATGTCTCTTGTGTTTGGGAACAGCACTATGCCAATTTATCCAAAAATCAATTTTTAGAAGATCCTTCACACTAAAGGAGTCAGGCAGTATTTAACTTGATCATACCTTTTAAAACAGAATGCACTTCTCTTTAGTATTGTTGCATTGTTAAAATGTATTAAATATTGTTAAGAGTATATTATGTAATTGTTATTTTAAGTAGCTCATTTCTAAATCTTGAAGATTCATGGTTCTAATGTATAATAAGTGGTTTCATTAATAACCCAGGTAGTTATTATTATTATTATTATTATTATTAACTAACCCAGGTAGTAGTTATTTTTTTTTTAGTTCAACTGTCTGAGCTAGTGTTTTGTTTCATATTTTCACAACTCTGTGAAGCCTTATAATTTTTGCATTTTTACAGAGCAGAAAGCTGAGGTTTTAGTCATTCCTTGAAAATCGGATATGAACTCAGTTTTTAACTTCAAAACCTTAACCACTTTAATTCTCATACTACCTCCCTACAGCTCCATTTTAATAATGACCTTCAGCACGTGCATTCATCATGAGTCTCTTTGGTCTTTTGTTGATTAAAAAAACAGTGTTTGAAATCTCATGATGAGCCAAGCACTGGGCAGAGGTCTATGGATATTTAGACTTAGTCTCTGTCCTCAAAGAGCTCACTTTAATGAGAGATTCAGATATGTAAACATATAACTGTAGTATTAGAAGGTGATTTCTGATGGAGGCATATAAAAGAAATTGTTTCTTTTTCAAAATAAGCAATAGAAACAACCTCTGGCTGACAAAGACAAAAAATAAGATCTATGGAGAGGATATCAAGGGAGTTCACAGACTCAGTAGGAGGTCAGAGAACCAAGTTCAGAAAAGGGAAAGAACCACAGCAATTCGAGGGTGGGGAGCAACTAATAGTAGGAACCATTGTACAGTTTTATCAGGCACTGTGATAGTCAGGAATGAGCTCCAACAAGTTCTGCTCTTTTTCTTTCTTTTGCAAAACATTTGGGTCCAGGGAGGGAGTCCCCCTGTCAGTCTAGCTTGAGTCACATCTTTGCCACTAGATGGGGGAGGGAAATGCCCTGAAGTTAATAGTCCAATGTGTGTGCTCACTGGAGGCATTACCAAAAAAGATGTAAAAGCTATTTTCCAAAGGAGCTGGAACAGATTCTGACCAGCCATAAACAGCAACCGCCCCCAAGGTTAAGTATGAAAATGATCATTTCACTATCTCAAGTACCCAAGGAAGGCTTCTAGAGGGCGATTTTGAGAAAAGTTTTGAAGGATGAATTTACTGAGAACATAAATTAGGAACGTAAATTCTAAGAAACAACAGCATGAATTGAAGGCATGAAAACATAGAACATCAAGAAGTATTAGGGAGTAAAGCCAAGCAACGAGAGTGAGACATGGCCAGTAATGAGAGGCAAGAAATCTGGGATTTATTTTCTTTTCAGTGGTAGAAAATATGATAGAGAACATTAAACATTTTGAACCTTTTTCACCATGTTTTTTTTTCCTTCAACTTCATGTATCAGACCAGCTCTTTGGTTTTGGTCATAAAGCTAAAGGTTTGAGCACAAACCTTCTTATAGCTTTTAGTCTGTGTATTCCTCATAATTAAATTCTGAGAACTGTGTAATGTTAAAATCTTATAATCAACTTGAGTATCATCTAGAATCAAGGTGTATTTTTTTTAAATATATGAACTGAGAAGGAACCAGAGCAAATAAAATTTGCTATCTTACTTTTATCTCAAGAAAAACAACAACAACAACAAAGAAATGACTGATGATGTAATAAAGCTAACAAATACGGCAGAAATGTTTTACATCTGTGTGCTCTGTAAACTCTTCAGGTAAATGGCAGTATCCACATCAGCATGGAAGAGCAGGGTAGAAATTGCATGAGTAAAAAACGTGTTTGGATCCCTGATTGTTTCATGCCTGGTCTATTTGAATTAAAATGAATATAAATGAATGAAGAGAAGATTACCACAAGATAGAGGAAACTAAAAAATATCAGAGAGTGAGCACAGAGTTTTTCATTTATTCTTTTACTCTCTGAATTTTCCAAAAGAAAGAGAAGGAAAAAGGGAAAATGGTAAAGGGGAACTAGTTGGCCCATTTGTAAGGAAGGACACATGTTTCTACTGGTGCTGTCTTGGGTTTTATTCAAACTGAAAAGAGATTGGCACTCTTCCAGTTATTCAGAAAGAAGACATTCTCCTTTTCCCGTGACAATGTTTTTATAATACTAAAGCTTGTGGAAATTTTTAGTTTAATTTGAGATACAAAGTCTGTGTGCCAGTGGTGAGAAAAAACTCATAATAGTTAAATATTTTATTTCCTAGAAGAATTTAACTGCTTTTTAATCATCATGTGAAACAATTCATGATAGAAAAGGAGGTTCGTGGATAGCATATCTTTGTCTAATTTTTTAAAATGATTGTGAGATTCCTGTGTAGATAAAACAGGGAGAGAGAGACTGGGACTTTATCCCTAATTCCTCCATTAAGCAAGGGAGAGTCTATGACAATTTTCTGCATATGGCACCAAGAAAGAGACAGACATGCTCCTTCCTTTTCTTCCTGTTTCTCTACTCCAAAAGCTATTAAATTTCTTTTACAAAGTAGAATTCTCTTCCAAAGTGGAATTGATATTTCTATTTTTCAGACTTACATGTTCATCTGCCAATTTCTGGAGACACTTCTTTGGTGTAATAGTTGCAGCTTATGGTTACCCAATGCTGAAGAAAGCAGTACCCTTGTGTCTGTGGGAGAAAAAAAGAAAAGCATGATTGACAGATGTTGAATTTTTGTTTGACGTTGAACGTTAGGGCCTTGCTATACCTGGGTTCTGTTTAACAAAACTGAAAATGGGGAAGAACCCTTTGAATGGCAGGAGTTAACATAGTTTTTTAAATGTTTACTTTTCTGTATATATTTCTCATCATCTTGGGAATTCACATAATTCGGGTAACAGTAATGTCAAATGTTGAAATGTTTTTACTTATTTAAAACTAAGAATGTTGCGATGTTGTGTTTCAAATATTTCTAATTTTCTAAGGCTGTGTGCGCTTGTTAATGAGAAAAAGAGAGCAGACCCAAGCCATTCACCTGCGTGATTGTCTCCTGAATATGCCATGTATATCTCATTAGCACTACAGGAAAGCAAAGTAGTTTCTTTTTAAGTAAGAACAGTCATTAAAGTGCAAAGAGGACAATTTTCTCTTAAGTTTAAGCCATTACAATTTCTTTTTCTTATTTTTTAATCCTATTTGATGCATATAAATATTAAATATTATAATAATGATGATGGTTCTATCAACCCATCTCGCATTTAGTAATGGAGGGATAGCAAAGCATTATATATTTAAGTTTTCCTTTTCCTAAGTTAGTAAGAAAATCTCTATATAGTACAGCATGTTTTAAATGGTCTCCTATTTAATCTTTCCCATGAATAGTGTCTTTCATTTGGGAATGATAGTGAATCAAATTCCTAATAGTACTGCTGCACTACAACTATATTATACAAGACTATTAATGAGGATAAATATTAAATCTGCATAGATATTGCAGGTGTGAGACATCAGATGAGAACTCAAAAGGATTCAATTCTACAAGGGATCATTATTTAAGTTCTTTCCAACCCTGTTGTTCTGCTGCATAAAACTTTAGTACCTCTCTGGACTGTTATAACATCTGTTGTTTTTGGAAAATAAGTTTTTTTTCCCTTCTTCTTCTTGTTCTTTCTTTCTTTTTTGGTCAGAAATAGCTGTGTTATTCTGCAGTGTTGGCCCAGAATGCCTTGCAGGGAGTAAGCTGTGTTCTTCTACATTCTGACTAATTAATTCCCATGGGACCTGCTCCTTGCAACCGGGCTCGCTCTATCTAGCCCAGCACTGGGAAGGACCGCCTTTGGGAAGGTCACTTGAGAAAGTTGTATGGCACACACATGATCATCATGTAAATAAAAAAGGTGAATGACAAGATGGTTAAAATCCAGAGAAGTTTTATAAGAGAAATAGCTGATCTGAATGATTACTGCTATTTTTATAAAAGGCTTTGTATCTATCATAACGAATACATTTTAAATTTAAAATATCCAACTGCCAAAATATAATCATAATCTCTTAGCTTTGCTTTATGAAACTGCATAAATGTGACTAAAATTTACTGACCAGGTAGAATTCTTAAAATTTGCTTTTGGAAAACAAGATAATTTTTCTATCATCTCCCTTCAGAGAATAAAAAATAATGCAATATATGTTCATAGGACTATCTTACTATATACCTCACGGCTTCTCAAATAAACTCTGGTTGCATTTCCAAAATGCTGATATTTCTACATTTTCCTGCTTGTTCCTACATCTCCTTTATAACAGAATTAGTTTTAATTTCTTGGGACTGACCAAGAAAGATAATGAAGTCCTTTCAAAAACTCTTTATATGTGAAACCCTGAAGGAAAGCCCTAGAGCCTTCTTACTTCTAGCAACCAATTACTATATACAAAAAAAAAAAGAAGAAGAAGAAAAAACTTTCCCCAATTATGAAGTCCAGGAACGCATCCTGCAGACTCAATTTCACAAACTCTGTTGCAGAGGCAGCCCTCACATAATTAACAGGGAGACACCGCATGTGGTCAGACCTTCTGCTAATTGATTAAATGAGTGGATTCCTAAATCACATTCTAATCGCCTAATCGCACTAACATTGTTATGGAACATAGCAATTGTAAGAGAAATTACAGAAATACAAAATGTGGATCTTTTAAAAATCCAGAATACTCAATGGGGAGCTGCTTTAAAATGGAACCAAAAACAAAATAAAAAATAAAAAAGGCCGCAGTGCTCTCCTGAAATGGCACTCTCCTTGGTTGGCTTTCTTTAGTATTCCCATTTCTGTTTGATCCTTGTCCTTTTGTGATTCATTATCCACACCTAACTGATACAAAACATGTCACACTTTGGTCCTGCTGCATGATTATTTGAATGAACAAGTGCTGGAGAGTTTGCCTGCAGTTTCCTAGTAAAACACAAAACCTCCCATCTGCTAAGTCAGTTTTTCTCTTTTTCTTGAATTCTTTTTTCTTGCTTTCTTGTTTTTTTTCTTTTTTCTTTTCTTTTTTTTTTTTTTTTTTCTTTTTTTTTCTTCTTTTCCTTACGAAGGCCGTGGTGTTCCCTAAGGGTTGTGAGAGAAGTTCATCCCATTGAACTGGTCAGCAAGATATCATTAGCTCGTTGTGTACATGAAATCCAGGGGTTAGAGCATCAAGCGTCACAAGCCAGTTTCTTTACCTCCTTGAGCTGATCAGAGGATCAGAGTATCAAGGAAGGATTAGCACTGACTTGGGATTTGTGTGATTGGTTAATTTATTGCGGCAATGGCAGGCCTTTCATCTATGGCAACATTTAATCAGCACAGCCATGGAGGCTATTACCGGTTAGCTCCTTTCTCAAGTCAGCCAGGGCTGCACCATCAGCCCTATCACAACTCCCCTGAAATTTCCAAATTATCTGGAACAGGCTTTAGCCTCACAGTAATAAAAATTAGAAGAGATTCCTGATAGCACTGGTGGAAAAGGCTTTCACTTGCACAGGGCAAATTATAAATAGTATGAACGTGCACTTTAAAAAAAAAAAATTCTCCACCTCTTAAGAGATGTGCAGGACTTATCACCCCTGCTCTGATCCAAATCCTCATGGTTGAAAATTTATATTAGATTTTATCAGAGAGGCCTAAGTCTAGAAAAATCAATGAAGGTTATCTTTTATGTTGCAGGAACTTGTGGAAATATTGATTTTCATTTTATAGTGAATTTGGAGCATGAGTTGGTAATCACTGCTGAGCCGACCGCAATGTTTGCCTACTGTATCTTTTACTGAGTTTTGCTCAAGTATTTAAGATAGTATATTCCTGTTGATTTTAGTCTATAGTGTGAAGACAGATGTCCCTAAAACACAAAGTTGTACTTGATAAAACACACATCAGAAGCCTTCTGTTTACACTGATGAGTTCAGTATTGTGAGACTGTCTTTGGTCTATATTAATGACAGATTTTAGAACAAAATATGTACTTCAAAATTTCTCTAAGATTTATTTTCTTTTTGCTTCTGTCACATTTATAAACCAGGAGACAGACTTTTTTAAAATAGTATAAAGCCTTCAAAGAGATGGTGGAAACACTGATGTTCTACTGAAAAGAGAGGAATTTCATTTTTTTTTTCAGCCAATTTTCACACCTTGGCATCAGAAAAACATTGGTGAAATGTTTCTCTTTTGTTGAATTTTTAATGTTTTGGTTCTCTTGAATTCATTAATTTTTATTTCATTCTTCCTTTTTCACTTAATTTATAATAAATTTTATAATATAAATTCTTGATAAGCTGAAAAGCTATAGGTAATTTTTACTTTTTGAAATGTTTAACCCTTTTTTTGAACTCATTTGCTACTCTTTTGATAAAATATAGTATGCCCTGTGTTACCATTGCCTATTTGTTATGTATGTCTAAAGTTTTTAGTAGTAATAATCTTGAGGAGACACTTAATTTATAAGTCATGATTCTAGAATAAGCTCAGGAATGCTAATTAGCAACTAAATCCTTAAGACTTTAACATGATTATTGCAGTGTTTTTTTTTTCTTATTTAGATTTTCTGAGAAAGTAATGCCTTTTCATTTTCACTATGAATATTTTTAAGTAAGAGTAATTTAGACATATTTTTATATTTTACTGGGGGCTCAGTGCTTGATCATCAATCAGTATTCGGCTGTAATTCTCTACTCTCAGTCCAGCAGAGTTCAGGAACAGTCTCCCCCTGGGTTCCATAGGTGAGTCACCTTCCTCCTCCCTCCCTTACCCTCAGTTCTTCCTCTGAATTTATGCTTGGCAGCAGCAAAGAATCATTTCTCACAATCGCCACCTGAAGCCACACTCCATACTGCAAGGCTCTGGGGAGTAGCCAGCAGTCTTTTTATTCCTCTGAACATACCCAAAAGATGTCTAAGCCAAGGAATTAACAAGATAACATATGAAAACACTGAGCCCAGTAGCTGGCACATGGTGGGACCCGCAGATGGCCTCTCCTAGTGCCATTATTGCCTGGGAAAGTCTATAAGGGGACTCCAGAGAATTCATCACCTGTTTCCTGGGCTTGTCCTCTAATTAACTGGATTTGGACGTGTCTATTCATGGCCAAACTTAGGTATAATGGTGACAGTTTTTAGAATTTTTTTGAACTCCATTTGCTCGGTCCTTATTCTGCTCTTTCCTGCCTCTTATTCCCTCAGCCCTCATTACTCTTCAATGGTAAATTACAGCCAAATGCATCCGAAAGAAAAGATAATGGCATAACCCAGATTTGGAGGTAGCCTTATGACCCTTCCCTGTCTTTTGTTCTTTCTGTGCTACTTCTATGCAGGAAACAGAATGTTGATACCAATAGGGTTTCAATGTGCCCAATACCAAAGAGGATTCTGAAGATGGGTACCAAGTTGCTGATGGTGCCTGGATTTAAGAGATGTGGGCTACTCTCTTTCATATAAGCTTTGGGTGAGGTAAAGGAGCATGAGCCTGGCTTCAAGCTGTGAAAGAGTTGAACCAGCTTAAGGAAAAGGAGAACTATATTGTCAGAACTCTGGAGCATATTATGGAAACTAAGGGCAGGAATTCGCTGGGGCTCAAGATTTATTAGTATGAAAGATTCAAAAGCCATCAGGACACCTTGGGCATTTGTTGTGGTGGGCCTCAGTTTTTGCAAGTGTTCTTCATTCTCCTTCCTCTTTCCTCCAACTGCTCCTTCAATGGAAAGAAACTCTGAACTTGACAACTAATTGTTGTTACCCACAGTGATCCATGCCCTGGACCTTGGTTCTCTAGTAGAAAACTATAGAAAAGGGACTTATTTTCCCAGCATAGAAGAGCTGTCCTTCCAAAGCTATAAGCTAGAGGAGAAGCATTTCTCAGAAAAGTAGGGATCTGTGCACACATTTCATAAGCATCCACTCCAATTGGAATAGAGAGAGTATAAATTGACCTGGGATCTGAAGGCCCTCAAGCAGAAAAATGAGTGGATTTGTTCTGTGGATGAAAATTATGGGAAGGTAAATTTTTATCGATATAAATGTGGAATGTGCTACCTTATAAAATAATGTTTATCTCTTTTCCCATTTACTAGAAGTATTACATTTTGGGTAAATGAAACCTAATATTAATAATTGTTACCATCTATATTCCCTACCTGACATACACTGAAAGAAAGGCTTACCTTCACTTGAACCAGGATGAGATGAGTTTCAAGATTTCATTGAGTGTATAAGATGCATTGAGTGTATTTTAACAACAGTTTCATAAATATTGTCTAGTGTTAAAAGTGAATTACTAACTTACACTTCATGTAATTTATACATAAATAAACATATGTGTATATGTTATGTACTTATTTGCCTGTGACAGGTTTTGCTTTCTTCTGCTAATTTTGGCCGCAAACTTGACATTTGTATGCCTCAGCATTGAATATTTTATATAGTTCACTTTAGACTAAATTTTGATAAAAAATATCTGACTATGTGAGGATACACCTTTTGATAAAATAAATATTGGAATGCGTGAAACTACAGAAATTTAGAAGCATTCACAACTTTCTTGTTGCTGTTTGCCCAAAACTCATAAACTGGATGCTTTGTAACTCAAATCACATATTGTATGATGTCCTTTCCAGTTGAGGAATTTATCCTGAAAAGCTTACTGATCAGTTTTTGTTAAGAGCTTTAGGCTAAGTAACAAACTAAACTTAGTTTGGTAGATGCAGAATTGCTGTGATTCATTTTAGGATTTTTTTTTCTAATAGCAGAGTAGTAGGCATTGTCTCTCCATATGGCAGCTTTTTTGTTGCCAAAAATTTTATGGTGTTAGCCAATAGCAAAGGGATTCCATACCAAAAGGTGCCTCAGCTTTAGTTACCCCACATAAAATAAAGACTTGGCATAGAGCATTTTATAGCAGTGGTGTGTGAATTTAGAATTACATTGATTCTTGCTTACCATGTAGGGTACAGGGATGCTCAAATGTTTTGAGCTTTCTGAGTTAGTAGCATATATGATAGTGTCAGTCTACATAACATACTAATGCTTTAGTCTGAAGACAGAATAAAAATTTATATCAGAGTTATTAATGTACAATGGCAAATGGTTCTGCAGAATTGTCAGTACAGATGAATTGTGTTAAGGAGATACAACTTTGCAAATTTGTTTTTCCACAAAAATGTGACTGTTAATTGTTCAGTGCTTTCCCTCTCTAATAGATGAGAAAATGTCTTTCTCTAATAGACAAGGCTTCAGTTGTAAATGATTAGTCTTACCAAAATTTTTACTCAGAATAGTTCTGTAACGGCTCTCATCTCTGTATTTAAATACTCATACACTCTTTGAAAATGTGAAAAGTATAATTATTTTGAATAAGACAGCACCTGTGAGTTCCCCTCTATCACTCATTAGCTGTGTAACACTGGGAAAGTTAATTTTCTTCTCTCAATTTCATTATTAATTTTATTTAATTTCATGTTTTCATTTTGGTTAAACAAATAAAAACAGGTGGGAGTTCAATTCTCAATTCTCTTCAATTTTTACCTGATTGAAAGTAAGGTTTATATGAGCCTCATTTTACCTCATTCATCATTCCATCCTTCCTGGGCTCTTTCATTACATGGTTTTCACAGCATGACCCTCCACTCCTTTCCCCCTTGTACAGGATACACTTTATGTTTCCTTGGCTGAAACTCTGATCTCTGTATATTGTTAAGTAACAGGACTCAATCCTGGGGCTCTACTCTTTTCTTTAGGTGATCTCATATCCCAAGTTTCAACTGCCATCAATAAATGAATGGTTCCATGTCAATCCAAGTCTTGCTCTGAGCTACTTGACATCTCTACAGCAGAATAAAAATGTGGTGATCAGAACTCCAAACCATGCGGTCTGATATTGTCCATCTCTGAGTTTAATTGTCCTGATAAATGTCACCACAATTTACACAGTTGTTCAGACTCCATGCCTGAGAGCTTCCTCTGATTCCTTTCTCTTCTTCACTGAGTTAATAACCTGTGTGTCAAGTAACTTCACCTTAAAATCTGATCACTTTCCCACAACTTCCAGAGTGATCACCAACATCTCTCACCTGGTCTCACCAATAGCCTCTTATTCATTCCCTTCATTCATTCATGTCTCCTAAAGACTGATTGCTACATAGCAGCAGCCAGAATGGTATTTTAATATGTCAATCGCACTTGAAATAAAATCCGAAGCTCTTCACATGACCTGCAAGAGCCTACAAAATCTGGACTTTTCCTCACCTGTCTTCTTTCACACACTGACTTCCTATACTTCACTGTGACCACATTGGTTTCTTTTGTGTTATAGACATGCACATTGATTCCTCTGCAACTGCTGGTTCCTCTGCCTTGAAATTTCTCCTCTATACACTCCTTGGCTTCCTGCAGGTGCATGTTCAGATGCCCTATCTGCTACAGGAACTTCTCTGAACAAATTACTTAAAAACAAAATAAAAGGACACACAACTCTGTGATTGTCTCTACATCTTTAACTTACCTAAAGTTACATAATACATAGTGTTCTTGTGTTGATTTTTTTCTCCCTAAAAAGTTATCTTTCATAAGGAAAGGTACCTTAGATGTTTCACTAATAGTCACCAGTGCCTAAGATGGCCAGTAAATATTTGCCAAATATATGAATGAATGAAATAACATTTTAAAAGAATCTTAGCATAGTACATGCAGAATTCAATAAATGCTAATTTCCATTGCCTTCCTCATTCTCAAGTAAATTACTTTGAAATAAGTCTTGTGTGAAGTTGTAGTTTGCATAATCATTTTGCTTAAAATATTAAAAATGTTCAAATCTCTGCTTGACTTTTATAATATTAATACCACCACAGTGTAGCTGAGATAGAGAGAAAGTTTGACCTAGGTTCAAATTCTGACTTCACCATTCTCTCAATTGTTGACTATAGATGAGTCAATACACTTCCGAACCCTGATTTCATTACCAAAGAAAGGCAGTTAATAATTTCTTCAAGAGACTTTGCCTGAGAAAGAGAAAATAATGTATATATTTTTCTTAGGTAATATTTGAAATAAAGTGGGTACCTAAAAATATGACTTATATCTGAATATAGTAATTTGTTCAAGTTATTGTTGCCAGCAAATAGAATTAGCAACTGATCTGTTGCTTCATCTACATCATTAATTTTATTGAAAAACAATCCTAGACAGAGGTTTGACAGTTGTGGATATTCTGAAGGTTGAGACATAACAGCTATTCTTTAAAAATCCCTTGTCATTAGTTTTGTTATTATGTTAGGAAAAGTACATTTTAGTATTTTTTAAGGTTTCTTGATTATTCTGTGCAAGTTTTTAAAAATCTAATAACAATAATTACTTGTCATTACAGCCTGATTGATTTCTTATTCTTATGTGAGAAAATTATATTGATTTGTTGGGACTTCTCCAATTCAACACTACATTTATCTTTATGTAATGCCATTCACCTTCAAAAATATGCAAATGAATTTGGAATGAGCTACTTCAGTATTTTCTGGGTATTTTTCTTGGCTGTTCAGGAAAGTTTTTGATTGGAGGTTATTGTCTTTATCTGAGTCCCTCTTTGTTCCTTTTACACCTGATACTGCTCTGAGTCATGATTACAGGGTCTGTAGTGAAGTTTGTCATTATCTCAAATTACCTAACATGGAAGTGATTAAACCTTTGATTTTAAACACTAAAATTTTTCTAAGTAGTATTTTATTTTCTTTTGATTCTAGCCTCTTCTTCCTCCACTCATACAGTCATTATTTATACACTAAATAAATAAACCAATAACAATAAGAAAATAGTAAAAATGGTTGGTGTGTACATTTGAAACAGAGGTAAAACAAATATTTATCTGTTTTTTATGAATAATCTTAAATATTATCTTTTCTCACCCCATGAAGCCCTGCTCAGTATATTGATTTTTATGAAAATGCTCTGGTCCTGATTAATGTGATTTATCCATTCTTCATATGTATTCACATTTAACTCTCTTTATATATACACATATACATACACAAAATTTTCAGATCATATTTTAATTTGAGTTGGTATAATATAGTGCGTGTAAGCACAATAACTAAAATTAACACGCCTGATCTTAAATCTGGATTCCATCATTATTGATCTTGTGGTTCTGGGCCACTTCACTGTTTTCTGTGTGCCATTTGACTGATCTGTGTGAATGAAGATGTTAGCATAACTTACATACATAATTTGTGAATTTTAAAAGAGGTTATGCATGTAAAGTAGAGACCACAAACGCTGGCAGAGAGGCAAATACTCAATAAATACTGACCGTTATTGTCATTATGTTAACAAACTAGTACTGGCTGTAGTTTCTATCTTCCTTTGGAAAATTATATGTCATCTTTTGGTATCATTCCCACTTACGCTTACTATTGCCAAAACACAGAATATGAAAGCTTGAAGAAACCTAGTCCAGCCTTATTTTCCAAGAAGACTGAAGCTTTGAGAAACAGCTTAGCTGATGTCATACCTAGTTAGAGGAAGAAGTGTTGTTGATACTCTGCCCATGGTTCCTTCTGTGGTCGGTTGGTTGCTTTGCTTATTTTTATAGGGAGGAGAAAGTAAGTTTGTTTTCAACTAACACTCATTCCCCTCCAAGTTCTCCTCAGCAACACTGTCCTTGGTTTGAATAAGCCATCCCCTTCAGAAGACTATGCCAACTTTCTAATAAAGCTAATGGTGTTCTGTTTTGGATTTTAAGGTTTCTACTACCTAGATTGCTTTAGATTTTCATATACCGTTCATCCTATCTCCTCCTCAGCCATCCCTCAGCATTTTTTCTATAGATTTGCAAGATTGGCTTGTAAATTGGTAACATCTTAATCACATGATTTTAGATACCTACATTGTCTTCCCTGCAATCTTACTTTCCTCTCAGTGGTCAGTGCCTGAAATTTCAATAAGAAAACCTTAACCTTTTAACGTGGAACTTGATGGCATGCAAATGCCTCTAAATCACTTTAAAATGTAATAAATGCTGTCTTATGTGAATGAGAGATATGAGAAGAGGAAAGCAACAGAAAAGAACCTTCAATCTCAGAAAAGCTTTTACTTCCACAGTCATATATTGCTATCTTTAGTAATGTTTTGATCAATACATATCTGCAATGGGAAACCACCTTGAGAACCATTGTTTTCGTAAAAGCAAGAGGTGTAAGTTCAGGAGATAAATGCCTTTGTACCAAGTCACCTCTTTGTGGCAGTAGTCTCCCTTTACCACCTCACTAAGCCAAAGACCTTCCACCAGGTAACCAATGCCTCCAAGTCCATGCTGCACTTTTCCAGTTTAGCAATCCATATTCATTTTCCTTTGTCTGTCTTAATTTGTAACCAGCTCTACTGCTTTATATCTCAACCTCTAAGTTAGTTTCTTAAGCATATTTCTAGTCGTGTGCAGTTAATACATTTTAAATGCATAGCTAATGAATTATCCTTTAAGTAATTCTCATTGGTTATTATTGCATGCAACATGTTCTTTTACACCTCTGATCCTATTGACTAAAATTATTAATCCCCATGAGGAAGTCATACTGCATTGCATTGTGTGAACAGCCAACCAAAAGGAATTCACTATTGTAGAAAGTAGATTTTAGTTAAGACCATTTACAAATGTTGAATATGTTTAGAGGTTAAAAATGCTAAATCGACTAAAAGTGTGTTTTTTTTTAAATACGTGAATTACTTTAGAAGAAATAGGCAAATATGAAAGGAAAGTTGGGTTTTTACCAAACTCTATTTCATTTTAGACACATTAAACCAGACATGATAGTAAGAAAAAGGCGTACAAATATCTAGGAAGAAACATGCTTAAAGGAAGACTAGGTAGGGTATGGGAGATTGGTTGTGAGTTGATATGGATTGAAGAGTCATTTGCTAGTGGTAGTCTTACTTTGCACAATTCAATATGAAAAATGGTGAGACTGTGGAGTGCTAAAGGGATTCTTGACTGTTACTTATTTTTAATTAACCATCAAGTATTTATTGATGGACTCTCCAGCATGGAGTACCTTGATGCTTGTGCTGAAATGACAAAGATTTGAAGACCGCTTAACAAGGAAGGCAGAAGTACATGGAATAGAATGTAGACAAATGAAATAGAAGCAAATTCAATGACACAGTCACAATAGGGGAAAAAGCAATTACAATCAATGTATCAACAAGTACAAAATGGCATAGCACAATTATATTCTGAGGGGACATAAAAGGGTGAACTGAGGGAGGGAGGTTAATTGGGAAATGCTTCCTCAGGGCAATGATTGCTGAACAAGGTCTGAGGGAAGTAATGGGTCTGATTTGTAGAGAGGAGTAGGGAGGGAATCCAGGATGAAGGGAACCTACAGCCTAACCAGAAGAGGAATGGAGAAATCAAGCTATGTGTAGGGAATAACAAATGAACCATTTTTCCTTTGGTGGAGAGCCAGACGAAACTATTCGACATCATTCTAGAAAGGCTTGGTGGGGGAGCGGGGTAGAGAGAGTGAAGAGTGGGAGCTATTAACCAAACTTGAATGCTAATAATATAAAGGTGTAGGGAATTTTTAAAAGTAATTTTATTACACAATTTAGTTTCCTAAATCTAACTACTAATGAATTCCTTGTGTGTAGTCTCTCCTGTTTTCAAAATTAAATGGAAATCTGTATTCTTATCCCTCTTGGTTGTTGAACTCCATTTTTTGTTTGGCTGTAGAAAGTGAGTAGACAGTGCCTGATGGATATTTGTTCTTGGCTAAAACTCTGCATAATGCTTTGAAATATTATTCTTCCTAGCAAATGTTAACAGTTGCTAATGTCATTCAAAAATAGTTGAGCAAAATATGTTTGTGAAACATACAGCTTTTACTGTCAAATCATTTCCCAAGTGAAAGGAAAATACAGTGGTACTCTGCTATTTATTGAATAGAAATCCTGTAATGTTGTCAAGGATTTCATCAAAATGATGCCTAAAAATAAGTGGGAAATCATGTGACCTCTGTTCTAATGTCCATTTCAATGTCCGTTTGCTCCTGAGCCATCCCACTCAGCTGTTTAGATGGGACAACCTCACAACATAGCTCTCTCGGTCTCAGATAGGATAACCAGAGCATAACTACTCTGGAGCAATGCAATTATGAATTTCTTGAGGGGGAAAAAGAGAGATAAGTTCGGGAAGTCAGCTAAAGTGGTATGTGGGTAGTTCCAGGCAGCAAAAGGGTTAATCAGATTTTCATTTTAGATAATCACCTTAGTAACAATCAGAGAGCCCAGGCTGTATCTTTTCCATTTGTGGGAAATGTTTAGATTTACAGAGTAGCTTAGCTTATTATATACCTGCTTTGATTGCCGGATAAGGCTTGTGATTAAAAACAGAATAAGATTCATTTTTATAATATTGAAAAGAGGGGCAAAGCATTGAGAATTATGTCACTGGTGGTCTAAGGTTCTGAGAAATTACTGAGGTTGGAACCCTGGTGTAAGAGGGTTCCTGGAAAAATTAAAACAGAAAGTTCAGCATCTTTTGCTTAAACTTTTAGTGGAAATGAGTCTGTATTCTCCATTTTTTAATAGCAAATTCAAAGCCAGCATATAACACCTGGACATTGAAATTGGATGTAAACTTCATCTTTATGCCAAATGGCATTAAACTCTCAAAGATGTATTTGTTTATAGTGTGTATCAGGTGTTATGTGTTATGTGGCCTTTTAATCAGAAATTGAGAAAAAACATATTCAAGAAGTACTCATTTTCAGAATATTCAAAAGATGGACTAGTGGGACTAAAATGTTGCAATCCTTAATTCATCCATTGTCCAAATAACAGGAAAACAAACTCGACATACTGCTCTTCACATGGCCTCAAACCTCACCTGGAGAGACAGATTTCCTAAGGGCAGAGGAAAGCATTCAGTCTATTTGCCAGGACCAGATCTGTCTGGAGCAGCTGCTGCCAATTAGTGACAAGTGATATGCAGTGAGGCCATGATACACGTAGAACTACCAGAGTTCAGCACTTTCAGAAATTACTCTCTGAAGCAAGAAGAACACAGTTCTGAGGAGCATAGTTCACTCCAGTTCTATGGTGGTACCTTGGTAACCAGGGAGCCTACTCACAACATCTCAAAAGTCAGTATGTCAGCCTTCAGCGGCTGCTGAGTTGATACATTATTTACAGATGGCCTCTGACTTACTTTTGCTTATTATATTAACTTAAAAATGCCCAAGTTCATCCCTTGCCAATGCACAAATATCAAATATTTAGCCGAGAGAACCACTGGAGACACTTAAAAACAAAATGAAAAGACAATCTTGGAAGATTTAAAGACTATGCCTGTTCAGACTTAAGGGAAAAAAAAGTTTTAAAAACAGGAATAGCTTAATAACTACAAGTGTATCAGTGGCATGGTGATCATTTATTCCTTAATATCAATTAGTCAAAATGCCTTTTCCCCCTTGAAAATGGATTCACTGAATGAATGGAAGTGTGTGTGTGTGTGTGTGTGTGTGTGTGTGTGTGTGTGTGTGTGTTATGGTGAATAAGAGTGAAAATGGTTGTCTTAGTGCATATAGTAATTTGTAAGATTAGACACCAATTTCTCAAACGAAGTGCCTGTTATAAGGGAGTTGAAAAGGCCCCAAAACTCAAAGGATCAGGGAGAATGATTTTGGAATCTAGAAGACAGGAACAGAGACGGGAGAAGGCTAAAGAAAATAAATCACATTGCATTTTTTTCCTATGACCAGAAAAAGATGAGGAAACATTCTTCCTCCCTTTCCCTCCTTCCTCTAACAAATGGCCCTTATTCCTGGACACAGGAATTTATACATAATATATAGCTAGATTAAGAGCTAAATAACCTTATTGTAATCTAACCTTGAGACTTGACCATTCACAACATTGGGTCTATGCCAGTTCTTTGCTCAGTTTGAGAAAGATACAGATTCTTTTTAAAGAAAAAAAATATCAGTCCAAGGTCTTCCAGGAGTTTTGAACTGCCATTTAAGAACTATTGAGTTAAATAAACTAAGATATTCTGTTTACTGTATTTCAAATGTGTATTTTTACAAGAGATGGTTTGCTGTTGTGCTTTCTAAAAGTGCATTTATTTTCATGCTCTTTGTGACAAAATCAAGAAGAAAACATCATGTTGAAAAAGTAAATGCCCATATAAATTGAAGACCTCTAGGGGTCTGCAGTTTCTGGTTTCAGAAACACTTGGTGAAGTTACAGATGCATTTTAGGTTCCAAGGGGTGCATTTTCATATGAACTTTTGGAGTTCATTTATGAGCACGACGCCCAGTGTTTAATCATTTCACGCTGATTTCTTTTCCTGGTTTGATTAAAAAATGTCTTCAGCACAGTCATCTAACATTGCCAACATAATAATGCCATTCTAACCAATTCTGAAAAATAAAACAAGATTATTGACCAAAAACAAGCTATAAATATTTGCTTGAAGTATGAAAGAATTTTTCAAATGTCTAATAATATATCTAGACTTGGCTCTTTATTAGGAAGTCTGTGAACTTTCCTGTCTCCTTTGCTCTCTTTCTGTAAGGTTACTGCATATTTAAATTGTCTGTGGGTCTGTAACATTTTAGCATGTGAACCAGGATATTGTCAAAAAAGACAGATGTTCCCAAAAGCTGGAATAAAAAAAGATAGTTTTCATGTGACTAAAGAAACAGTGGAAAGTTAAAAATCAGTCATTTTCCTATCTTTCTCAATTCATGGGGAGAACTTGGATTATCACCCACTGTTTTTGACAGAGTTAACCTCCATGACCATCTCAAAACTTCTTCCTCAGAATCCAAGTCACTTTTGCAATTAGTTGTCTTATCTTAATTTTCCAGCCAGGCCGTTGATTACCTTGGAAAGTTTGTATAGCCCTTGCTGATTCTTGAACCTTTTCTTCTCCACAGTGAAAAAATTTTAAATATTGCAGTTGTTTTTTAAACATCTGCATTTTTTTGTGATCTTCACAACGCTAAGGATTGCCCTCCTCCATGGTAGCTGAAATCAGTTCATTATGTGGTGATTAGTTGGTTGGATTGAAATAGGATTCAATTGACTTCAGTAATGAAAGCATACTACTAAAAATTAATATGCAGACAAAATGGGTGATATAATTTGGTGTTTTCAACTGTTTGTTCATTATGTCAACATAGTCAAATGATAACTGAGGTTAGAAAAGATGCTGCCGAGGAAGTTGTGGTAGAAAGGATAAGAGCAGGGAGTGGGGAGAGATAAGAAGCGGGGGCATGTGGGGGGTGCACAGAATACTGGGAAAGATTATGGATAATATAAGTAATTATTACTGGATAAATGTCAAAATACTAGGAATCAAAAACTGATGAATTTTAAATCAAGGATACAAGGATTTAAGGGGAAGAAAACACACATGATACTAAGAAAAATAAAGAAAGGTCTTAAAGAGGACATCAAATGGTTTCTCTGAATTTTGGTGGTAGGAAAGAGCGAGAAAAAAAATAAAAGAAGAAAGAAGTTCTAGGATATATTTTTTGTCTCGCTAAAGAAGAATAAATGCTTTCTGAAGAATGTTTAGCATCTCCACTTGTGTCTGGACTAGGTCCTTGTAGGTCCTGTTAGCTTCCAGGTTTACCAACACTCTTATTAAGAGTATTCAGTTTCAGACTCTGTTAAGAAGAATGAGGAGAACTTGGCCAAGTTCCAGAGCAGTAAAAATAGTACCGTGAGAAAAGATTAGGGTTCCAGAGTATCGAATCATTTTGCCCAAAAAATAGAAGGCAAGTTTACATGAATAAAAAATGAAGTTACATGACATAACTCTCTTTTAAGGTATAAAGGGATATTACCCTTCAATTAGAGGTTGGTCTTCATTTTGGCAAGCTGAAAGGAAATGAAGTTTGGAAAAAACACCACTGAAACTAAATTCTCCAATTGCCATAACTTATCTCCAACACATCTCTTAGTTTTCTTACCTGTCTTATAGGTCATATCTTTTCCCAAACAAATTCAGGGACATGCATTATTTCATTAGACAAATGTCAGAAGTACATTATTAATTATTATTTCTGTCTCTAACAGTGGGTATTTGAAGTATGAGCATTCCTGAATGTCTATTTCATATGTTTTGAATTATTCTATTGCATTTCTTCAATTTAACTCATTCACATAGAATTTCCTAAAAGAGACTTTTAGTGCAGTACTCATTCACCAGTTATTTCCTTGAGTTTGCACATTTCATGCAAAAGTTTCTGTAAGCCACCCCTCCTTAACATCTTTGTCATATTTTGTCTTCTGTAACGGTCTTCTGAAAAGAGCTGAGAAATTCTGATGCTCTCTCTTTGTTTACCAATTTTAAGATCATTATGCATACTCTAATGCATAATTATAATTATGCATTCATGATGTTACTTGTGCTGGCTTAACTCAGAAATAGTGTGGAGCAGCTATCTCGAAGCTACAGGCTGTTTCCCATCACTTAGATTCTGATCAGAGCTGTTTGTTGAGTCTTATTGGAACACGGACTCTCTCTGCAACAGTCCCAAGGCTGGACCCTTCGTTTTTATCACTAGTTTCACTCCCTGCCCTTTTTCCACCATCTCCTACCCCCTGCCATTTTTGTTTTTAAGACAGGAAAAACTACAAGATAATTTGGTTTTGTTGCATATGTTTAGTCTATTCACATCAATTTAATGAGAGGAATTTTCAAAATTCTCCAGTTTATTTATTCTCCACATTTTGCATTATAACTAATAAATGAAGACACTTTGAATTTTCATGGATCAGATTTTATTATCCACTGTCCTTATCATGAGTTTACCTTAGGGCTGCTTAAACTAGCATAGTGCAAATCTATCAAACTTTCTTCCATATGTTGTTGACTGGTGTGATCTGGACCAAATAGGAAGTTGCTCTGTGCAATTTACATGTGTACTCATTTGCAGAGTATTCATTGAGTGGTAAGGTGGGCAGGGTACTTTCTGTAGCACTGTGAAGGGGGTTAACAGGTCTCATTTAGTAGCACTAAAAATAATAATAATAATAATAACTCATAAAAGCTAGAACTATGATTAGTTTGGTAATAATTCAACATGGAAACACATGCTCAAGCTGATTGCCTTATCTTAGGGTGCATAAACTGGAATGATATGGAGACAGAACAGTAAATAAAAGTTCTATGCCTCTCATACGTGAAGTGTTAAACAAACTCAGTTTGAATTAATTTCTTTTTCCCTTTGTGCAGTGTTGTATTAGGGAAAATTCACTTCGTGTGAATTAGGGATGTCATTTTGTGATTCTCAAAAGTAATGGAGAAGTTCCATGAAAGAGTATGCATGGAAGGATGTGTTATTTGTTGAAGGGACTCCATCTTTGTTCTTTAGGAGCAGGGCAACTTTGTCATTTATATTTATGGCCACTGTGCTTATTTACATTTCTAAATGTTAAAGAAGATTATTAACTCTTTTTCAACACCAAGCATGGAGAACAAAGATTTTAAAAATCTGGAAACACGGGCAAATCTATTTGGAGTACATGGAATTCTGGAACCAAAATGTGCCCTGTATATTGCAAGTCCTGGTCTTTCACTTCACAAATGAGAAAATAGGCTCAGAAAGTCATCTGTTTTGACTAAGGTAATCCAACTACTTACTACAAAAGTTAGAACAAATCTAAGTTTCATGAATTCTCAGATCTTTTTTGAAAGTTTATAGCATGAAACAGCAAATACCTAAGATGGTCTTTGTAATCAATTTTGCCTTGATTTTGGTTTGTTTTGGTTTTGTTGTAGTTGACAAATGAGACAAGCAAAAATTTAAATAAATACTTAAGATTAGTATATTTAAGTTTAAGGTATTATTTCAGCATATGAAGCATGAAAAATTTTTGTATCCTAAAGTTTTTGTACTAGATAGGGAATTTTCAAGATAGAGTCCAAAGCAGAGAATTAGCATAAATTAGGAGCTCAATGTCCAGAGCTTTATCTAATTATTTCCCAAATGTCCTCCAGAAGCAAGTTTTTAGATCTCATAGGAATTAGCAAGAATAATAGATAGGAACTTTGGAATATCTCAAACAAACAACAAAACAAGGTATTTTATTTTATAAAGAATATGTAGAGCTTTTCATCATGCAAGGTAAGATTTAATGTAAGTGTCATTGAGTTGTCATTAAAATCTTTTTAGTGTGATAGCAGTGGTAAACTTGTTTCCCCACTAACCAATGAAATAGATCAAAGGAAAAAGACTGGTTAAAGCAGTATTATGTAACACATTTGTATCTATGATATATTGATTATACTGTTGATGTTAAAGAGAATAAATCAGGTACAGGACTTTTCATAGAAATTTCTTAAACATTGCAGCATTTCCCCAAATTAATGAATATTTTAATTACAAATGAACACAGTATTTTTCATATATAAATCTAAGTAATTTATGCGTCCTAACTTATTTAATCTTCTCCTCATCCCCATGGGGTGTTATGATAACCATAAGGAAAATGATATACAGGGAGTTAAAGCTACTTGACCAGGATTCATACCATTCATAAGGAGAAACAGTTGGATTTGAACTCAATCTGGCTCCAGATCTCCAGGTTTTAGTCAGTGTAAATTGTGTTTCTGTGAAGTCCATAGGAGTATTGACTGAGTTCTCTGCTTCTTTTCCTCATCATTTTCATTGCATTGTGAAAACATGGTGTTGTAAGTATGCCATAAATAATATTTGAATTACAATTGAACTCTTTGGTGTCAAACATATGGAGGCAAAATAACTACCTCTGCACTTTCCCCTCCTCCACCAGCCTCCTGCGTACTATTTCCACCCAGTGCTTTTTACTGAGGCTCCTTGTTGATTTCCCCAGGTTAAACTTGAATTTCTGCTGGCAAATAAAACTGCTCTACATGGGTTTTGGTTGAGTCTACTTGTGAGTAACCAATCTTATTTGAGAAACATATTCATGCCTCAAAAGAAAGTTCTGTGATGAGGCCACACTATGTCTATTGACCAGTTAATCATTGGAAGAATCCCTTCCTCATTTGTCCTTGTACAATCAGTACAAAATTGGGTGAATTTGAGCCTTAAGACATGTTGAATCTCATCCTGAATTCTGCTTATGATGGAAAACATTTATATAGGCTATTTTTTGTATGCAGTGTAAGATATAATCATCACGGCAAGTATAAAAATGCCTGCAGTCATAAAAGTAAAATATTAAAAGTATTACCTGCTTTTCAATATTTTATATCACTAACTAGACTATGTTCAATCTATTCCCCTTACTTGATGCCTGATATTGATATTTAGTATCTCAACTAGACTTACAAGACCCCAAACTGTGCAAATGTGAGAAATAATTCACTACAAAAGCTATAAATTTCACAGCTCGAAAAACCCTGAAGATTATTAATGAGGCACCATGCAATTAGCTTATACAAAGTGCAGCTAAGAATCATGCATAATGTAAAACGGAAACTGCTAACCACTGACTCATAGAAGATCATTTAGGCTAGTTTCATGGACACCAAGAATTGATATTTAACACAGTTCCTAAGAAGATTCTCATTGCTTTGACATCATGGGAAGAATTCAGTATATTACAGATTACTAAGAGAAAAATAGAAAGCAATTCATAGTTAAGGCAATTTCTAGCAATGTGAGATCAGATAAGTTGTCTTGCTTTTTAGAATTTTAGTTTATATTTATACAAAAGAAGCATAACAATTCCTCTTGCATAGAATTTCGTGCAAGTCAACTTAAAAAGTAATGAAGCACCTAGAATTTCAGCACATTGTTGCTCTTAATAAAGTGTTATAAATCATATTTTAGGGCAATATGTAACTTTTCTGGCCAGCCAAAAATCTTGTTTTACTGAGAATTCTGCAATTCTATGCACATTTCTTTAAGGATAGCTGGGAATATATAAGTTAAATACTTTCAGAGTGTAATATACAGAGTACTGCTTACACACATTATAAGAACTCATTTGATCTTTTAAATAACCCTGTAATATAAATAATTTGGTTATATTTATTTAGAAATAAAGAAATTTGAGATAAAGTATAGTTTAGTCACTTAACCAAGGCCGTTCAGGTACTAAGTGATGGTGATGTGTTGTGCACTCAAACAGTATGGCTCCAAAGTACATATCTTGAAGCTGTCTTTTGACTATTAACTAATAAAGCATATTAAGTGAGAAAGGGTTTATATTTAAAATTATGTATGATGGTTCACACCTGTAATCCCAGCAGCTTGGGAGGCTGAGGCAGGAGAATCGTGAGTTCATAGCCAGCCTCAGCAATGGCAAGTTGCTAAGCAACTCAAGGAGACCCTGTCTCTAAATAAAATACAAAAAAATAGGCTGGGGATGTGGTTCAGTGGTTTGTTCAGGGTTAAGTGCCCCTGAGTTCAATCCCTGGTACCAAACAAACAAACAAAAAAGTTATGTATCTATAGGTAAGTGTAGATATATATTCATCTTGACTGTATTTATAAGAGTATTTCACTATTTGAAATATTTTTGAGTATTTTTCAATTTTGATTTTATGCTATAATTTAATGTCAGAATATATAATTAGACATAGAGTAAACTGGTGTTTAATAGATGTAGAAATATATGGTATAACCCAAAATGTATATCTAAAATATATGATGATGATTTGGTTTTAGTTGCAAGTATAAAAATAAAAGCCATATTTTATGAACTTTAAGTTCTGTATTAGAGAAAATCTCAGGTTTTTTTAACTCTAAAATTACAGTCCCAAATTGTCATGAAGATCCGTTTTTATTTCTAAATATAGTCATTTACCACTTCTCATCTGTTGCTACACTTTCATTTGGTCATAGATCATCAACTGTACCTTATGATTTCCAGTTGCACCAGATTTCCAAATGTTGTAGGCTTAAAATATAATGATCTGCATTATTAATGTTGACTTAAATAATCTACTTTTATGCCAGTTAGATATTTTTATTATGAATACATTATCTAAAGGAAACAAAACATCTTTTCTAAGAGTTGTCTATATAGTATACATTCCACAAATATTAGTGAAGGAATAATAAATATACTTAATTTTCTACTAAAGTATAAAATAATTATTTTAAAAACAGAATAATTTATGAACATTCTCAAAATAGAAACAAAATAAACTCAAAAGTAATGCTGATTAACTGTCACTAATTGGAATGATTTTATATACAATGTTACATTATTTAGTGGGCAAAAATCACATCAAGATAATATAGACCTGGGGCATAGCTTAATAGTAGAATGTACACTTACATGTTCAAGACTCTGGGTTCAATCCCCAGCACTCCCACAAAAAATGCAAACCAACTTCTCCCAAATTTTAATATAATGTATATGTATAATGAATCCAAAGGCAGAATTTAACCTGATATTTGTCCCCAAACATTTACTTTTAATAGACATTTAAGTTTGTCATAATAACATTATTTAAATATTCTTTCCAACAAACATTGTGATGCCTTTATTCATATTTCTATTCTTTTTTTTATAAAATATGACATTATAAAGAACTGAGGAAGCAGTTAACTGCAATTTAATTTTCTCTTAGAACAGACTATACTCCAAAATGGACTTATTAAGAAATTGAATAGTTTAATATAGAAGTTCAGGTTTACAATAAGCATAGAGACGTTGCCTTTCATAAAGAGCATCCCATGGAAAATTAGTACCAATAAAATATCAGATTTGAGAAATTTTTCCAAGGGCAGTATTATTAATTATTTCATTTGATTATGACTTTAGCCAATGATCCTTCAGTTTCCCTAGACCCACAGATATGCTGAACAAAGAACTGCTGAATTAAGAGTATAGAGAGGTAAATATTTGATTGAAATTCTATTCTTGTCTTCCGAGGCAGAAAGAAAGGGAGCCTATCTCCAGGAAGGAGGGCTACATGGAGTTTTCTTTTTGTTTCATTTTGTTTTTTGATTTTTGTTTTGTTTTGTTTTGTTTTGTTTTCTGATAGTCCTGCATGTATTCATTGGTAAAAAATATTGAAAACTACACTCATGGTCAGAGAGTCTCACTTCAGATATTTAATTTAAGTGTTTTAATATTTTTCTTAGTAAAATGTCTCACAGATTAGATAAGCTTTGTTCAGTTACTCCAACACTTTCACACTTCTGCCAACTAGCTTGCCAAGAGTTTAATTGTTTGCACCTGACTTTCAATAACTTGACTTTCAATAATTTCCCCAGAGAGAATTTGCCTTTCCAAAAGGTACTATATTTGTCATGACACCTAGCATATTGTTTGATAATTCTACAATTTTCATTCCTTTTGAAGGGGAAATCTTCTCATTCCTCTTCTCATTTTACCATAGACTTTCCCCATTGATTTCAAATATCATAATATCAGGTATATTTTAAGTTCAATATATAAGTGAGTTCTTAATAGTTTATATGTATGGATATAAGGGTGCCCATCATTAAAACAATATGCATTTTTAAAAAGTATATTTATAGGTTATAAAATTCATTATTGATATCAAGATGACTCTCTTTTTTTTCTAGCAGAAGTTAGGATTGGCTACAATAACAATAAGATGCAATCTGCCAGCTCACGGAAAGATACATTTTGCATGAATTAATCTGCTGATTAATTCATATTAATTCATGAAGGATGGCTGCCTCTCAACATGTGAGGATAACTTTGCACAAGAGGATGTTTTCTGTTTCCCACAGAATGCCTTTGAATTAATTCTGAAATAGAGAATACGGAACAAAATTGGCCACTATTTTTTTAACACTGAAAAGCCATTAATAGTTGAATGTGAATGTACCCTTATTATACATTCTCCATATTCTTCAAACTAATATTTTTATTTTAACCATACTACTTTCTCTGAGAGAGATAACATATCAAAATATAGTTAGCTAAGAGAGCTTGATTTACTGCTTCACCAAGAAAGTTTAAGACCAATGTGTTGAGTTTTGTGTACATGTTCTTTTCAACACTCAGAATGGGAGTTTAGGGTGGATGGAAATTCTGTGGTAGCAAGTCTTTAATGGTAGTATTAACAAACTGTAGGGACACAGGAGATCTTACAGAAAAGAAAGGTGAGACCTTCAGAGGTTAAGTGACAGGCTCCAGGGCTCACTGTGTCCCTTACCCATGCCATGGGCCTGTGTGGCAGCCCTGTTGAGGGCTACTCAGGAGCAATTTACTTTTCCCTTCTCAGGGTTTCAGCACTGACACTCTTTTGCACATTGCACGAGGTGCAAAGCCAGAAATTCTGCCAGGAGCGAAACAACACTCCTTAAACACTCTGTGACTCTCAGAGTCGTATAAAATAAAAGGTTGAAGTTAATGGTTGCCAGCTTGGAGGGAGTAATTCCTCTTTGGAGCCAAACGTATGCGGAGAACAGATGAGACCGTGGGAGTGAAGTTGGCAAAAAAGAAAGAGAAATGAGTCTATTCTTTTCTGAAAATGAAAATATAAAAAATATCTGGATTACTTTAATGTTTATTATTCATTTATAGATTTTTCCCACTTGAAAAATGACATATCTGTATCTTTAGAGTAATTAATCTTAAATCATATTACATATTATTTTTTAGATATTATGAATTTTTTAAATTTGGAAGTAAAAAGATTATTTTAATAACTTGCATATATAGAATTGTATTCTCTTTTCTAAAAAGATCATTATTTCCTACATTGAAATCCATATATTTAAGCAGTGACTCATGTTAAGATAATGTGTTCCAACAATTTTGAGAACTAAAAGCAAATATACCTCAGAGATAATGATTATTTAAATTTTAGTACAGAGATAAAACTGTCTGACAGGAGGAGTATGGATATAGTAGCCAAGAATTCTATCATTTTATTTCACACTCATTTTGTTTTTTAAAAATCTCTTATCATGTTTAAGATCCCACATACCATAGTCAACTTGAAGACATTTGCTAGAAGTTCTCTGGAATTTCACTCTCGTGCTATCCTTAAAGGATTTTTATAGAACTGGGCTCAAGGAAAGCACTATTGTAATGAAACTTTCCTAGGATTTCCATTCATAAATCTATTCTGTGCCTAATGGTATAATGTGGTGGCTCTTGTCATAGCACATTACTGTCATTTTTCTTTGTTCTTTTCATGTATTTTATAATTTAAGAGTATTTTTAATTGCTTTTAGCTCACTTGAAAATGGGTATGCTGTACCATTTTTTCCCAAGCGATGCAAATTTAATGTTTTATGAAGTTGAGTTTTTTTTTTTTTTAACCAAACAATAAATACAGATAACAGTTTTGTTTGGTTTGGGTTTGAAAATTTTCTTAGTTACTTGTTTAAATTTGTAACTCACACACACACACACACACACACACACCTTGTTTTTAGACAGTAAAGGAAAGAAAGACTTAAAGGCTCAATCAGGGGACATCCCAAATATAGGTTAGTGGTCATTTCATACTATTTTTAAATGAGAGCACATGATACACCTAGTTATGTCTGAATACTTGGCATTAGTTTGTTACGAAGAATATTCGTATGTTATCTCTGGGACTCTGTTTCTATATCACATAAATAGTGTTGACCCTACAGGACCACTTGGAATAACTTTGTTTATATAATTTTAAATGACACTCTATTTTCAAAAAGAAAAAAAAAGGTTGTTTTGCTCAGTAGTATCAAGTACAAAGAAATGGGTTGATGTAAAACTTTTTAAATGATATTTACTAAAAAGCCATTGGTTGGTAATCGTCATACTTAAAGTTGAGCAGTTCCAGTCAATAATGTTGAGAATATTTACTATGACTAGAATAACTGAAAATTATATTGTATAGAGCCTTGAATCATAACTTTGCATATTCTTTCCTACTCCAGAAGTCAAAGAGTTTAAATAGTTATGTCCCCCATTGGATAGATTGTTGGTTTTTAAAATTCAAACTCACTATGACTAGAGACCTCATGTAGTTAAAAGGAGAATAATATGACATTTTTATTATTGTCAGATTGAAAACCATTTTAATTCCACTGTGAAGAGTTGCTTGGACTCATTAACTAAAACTTTTACTATTTACAGGGTCAAATAACATACAATAACATTTTATTTTTCATTTAGATATAGAGAATAATTCAGTCAGGGGAGATTGGTGATGGTATCTAATTTCTAAATACCAGAAAATTCTGTGTGTGTGTGTGTGTGTGTGTGTTTTTGATTCAACTCTATCCATCTAAATTCTACAATAATTCTGAAAATGTTCTATGCCTAATATCAAACATGTTTTTATAGTTGAAAGGATAGAAACAGCTATGAATTTTTATAATGGTAGAATTTTGCCAAACAGGTCTTGGATCTTTTCACCTACTCTCAGGTTATGGAAATAATACACCAAAGTAATTTTCCATCAGCATCAAACTATATCTCCTGGCATGGGAGTGATATGCTCTAATGACATATTTTATTTCCTAAACTAAAGTTAAGGGAGGCCAATTTTCCACCAGATAATACTTCTAGTTCTTTCGATGAGTTATAATGACAAGCTCTTCCCACAGACTAGATTTTCTTGAGACTTCTAGCTTTTTCTAGCTCTCATTTTGGAAATCTTCAAAGAAGTTTTCCAGCAAAATTTGGAATCTCTAAGACAGCATTATGTCACCAGTTTCTTGGGTTAGAATTCTCCTCTATTCTTTACCTTTGGGCTGTCTACTTTTATCTCCATTAACCTTTTGGCTTGACTATAAACATTTATTGAAGGCTACCTCCTTTGTCGGTCCAGTAACTCCAAAGGTTAGTGAGAAGTGGATGCTAGTTTGACCTCTTTTATCCACATTAGATGATTCTAATTATTCCTAAGAAGTGACACTTTTGACCCATTTTGTCCTTGTCAAGTTTGTCTAGTTGTGAGCTGTCTAAACATGAAACTCTGGGTTCAAACTGTGTCTAGGAGTGCAGATATTTTAAACTTACAATGTGGAGCCTCAAAAACTGCATACTATTTCTTTTTTTTTTTTTTATTAAAAATCCAACTTAACTGAAATGGAAGGCTCCTGTTTTATACCTTGAATTGATTTATTACTGAAAAAGATATAAAGTTAAAGCTTCAACCTGTAAAAAGCCCTTATGTTATTTCAAAAATGAAAACTGAAATAAAGTTTGTATAAATCAGGATAAAGCAAGGTTTTTTGTTTGTTTGTTTGTTTTTGTTTTTGCAGTGCTGGGGGTTGAACCAGGGCCTTGTGCTTACAAGGCAAGCACTCTACCAACTGAGCTATATCCCCAGCCCTAAAGCAAGGTTTTGTTAGGGTTGTAGGCAACTTTAAGTGCACAGCAACTTTTTATATTCAAAAGTTGTTTTTTTCTTTCTGATGTTATATGACCATTGTCACCAGGGCTTCCACCTTCTGTGTGTGTCCACATTCACTTTGGCATGCTGGAGAGTCACCTGTAGGCTCTTACAGGTCCTGTGTGGAAATGACATGAGTCACTCATTATTCAATTTCACTGGTCAAGTAAAGTCACATAGTCACATCTGACTTTAAATGAGACCCTAAAAATGGACAGATGAAAATAAATGATTAACAATGCTAATAACTGTTACAACCTTTAAAATTTTTGTCTTGACTTCTTTGCTAATCACTACAAACATTATCCATGTCTGAATAACAGTGGGGATTCAGCAAAGACCTTTTGACTTTTGCTTTGGTTTATTTATTCAGTAAAAGCTTGATGTGCATCCGTAGGTGCCAAGAATGGTACAAGTTTACACAACAGTGTTCAGCGAGGATTATTATCCCCATTTTGCAGATGCGCATTATGAAGTCCAAACCTTTAGATGATTTTCAGGTGATAAAACCTACCTGGAGCATGAATCCAGAGTCAGCTGGCAGTGGTCTCCTTTTGTTATTTTTCAACTGGAAAGTCACTGGTGATTCCAGAAGTGTTTAATATACCCGATTTTAAAAGCAGGAATTATTACTGTTACCACTGGATATTTTCTCCCACTTAAAAGCAAAGAGCAATCACTGTTCTTACTTTCTAAGAGCTTAGTGCATCCATTTGTTCATGGCCTCCATCACCCCTATAATTCCAGCCACTCTGAGAGACTGAGGCAGGAGGATTGCAAATTCAAGGCCACCCTGGCAACTTAGTGAGTCCCTGTCTCAATAAAATTAAAAGGGCTAAGGATATAGCATTATAGTTAGCACCAGGTTCAATCCCTACTAAAGCAACAACAACAACAAAATTCTTTTAAAAAATGATTTAAAGTAATAACACTAAAATAGCTAATGATATCTAAATGATTAATGATTATGGAATGACAAGGAAGATTTAGTATTATTCCAACTAAGGGGAAGTTTCACACTTTTTAGACTGTTTGATAAGGATATTTAATCTTTTTTAACCATAAGTCAATAAATCTGAACACATTTGTATTAGTTTTCCATTGCTGCCCAAACAAACTGTCATAAACAGGGGCTTAAAACAATACAGGTTAATTATCTTATGGTTCTGTAGATCAGAAATCCGGTATGAGTCTCAACAGAAAAAAAAATCAAGGTTAGATATGTTCCTTTCTGGGACTTCTTGGGAAGAATCCATTTCCTGCTCACTGGCCCTGGGAAAAATTGAATGCTTTAAGGCTGTGAAACTGAAGTCCCTGTTTTCTGGCTTCCTGTAAACTGAAGACTGTTCTCCCTTTCCAAGACGCAACTACATTTCTTAGTTCATGACCTTCATTGCCCATCTTTAAAAGTAGCAAGGGCAGGTGGAATCCTTCTCACATGAATCTTATTTACTCTCTTGTCTTTCTTCTCCACCTTCAAGGACTGATGTGAATACATTGGGTACAACTAAATAATCTAGAATAATATCAGGATCTCATGGTCCTAAGCCATGTTACATCTCTAAAATCCCTTTATCCAAGTAAGGCAACCTATTCGCAGGTTGCAGGGGTTTGGGGGATGGCCATCATTCGGGGACCATTGCCTGCCTACCATACCTTTTCTGTCTCCTGGCCTTTCCCAAGATGTGTGCCAACTCTTCTCTTTGTGGGTTGATAAGTGAACATATTCACCTTACATTCTCTGCATTTGTGAAATCAGGGAATTAAGCTCAAAGAACTTTAAAGTTGTTTCTAGCTCTTAATATTCTTGAATTTTTACAAATCCTTATGTTAGAGAGAGAAATAGGAAAATGAACTTAATGATCAATGTGGATATTGTTATTTTCTATTCATGGATTTTTCTGTAGTGTAGATTTCATATAATCCTGGCTAACTCCCTCCTTCTCACACTTGGTAATCTTCTTTGAAGGCAGTCAATCTCTACAAAAGTTGACTTCTTCAGAAAAAAAAAAAAAATTGACTTACCTCCTCAAGACTGTAATAACTGGTCCCTTGAGATTTTTTTATCTACTTATTATTTACTTTATAGCTTGGGTATAGCTTTCAGGAAGACTTTGCTACATTTTGCTTCTACCTAACTGATTTGGAGTAAAAGAAATTGGTTACCCTTCAATACAATTCCTTAATAAATCAGATTCTACCTGTACCTAGGCAAAATAAATGTTTGCCAATGTTTTAAATATAATTCCTAACATTATTAAAGAAAGATATAAATCAATTGTTTTTATTTAGGTGAGAAAAACAACTTTCTTTTATACTTCAGCTGGTTATGGACCAAGTGAAGAAAATTACTTATTCCTAGAGTACTAAAAATCAAAGAAGATCATTTGGGTGAAGTATTTTTTTGGTACCAGGGATTGAACCCAGGAATCCTTAACACTAGGTCACATTCCACAGCCTCAACTCTATTTTTTTTTAAATTTTGTTTTGTTTTTAACTCTGAGACTGGGTCTTGCTAAGTTGCTTAGGTTCTCCCTAAAATACTGAGGCTGGTTTTGAACCTGTGATCCTCCTGCCTCAACATCCAGGCTGCTGGGATTTTACAGGCCTGTGTCAGCTGGGTGAAGTACTTATCAGCCAACATTCAGCAAGTGCTTAATAGATGTAAACTATTAATATTGTTGCAGTAGCAATAGCAGTAGGGGTCGGGATGAATAACTCACCCAGGTTTGTCCAGGATTTTTCAGTTTTAGCATGCAACATGCAGTCTCCCAGGACATTTCTCCATCCCAGAAAACCAGGATGGCTGGTCACCCCAGGGTTGGTAGTGTATGGAAACAGCTTAATGTAGATATTGGTACTGACTTCTATCAGCTATTTGACCTCAAGGACATTATTTAGTCTTTACATTGTACTTTCTTTGTCTGAAAAAATATATATGAGGACCAGGTAAGAGAGGAAGTGTTGAACAAATTGCCTCCACAAGTAGCACAAACAGGAGCACCCTTATTCCTGCTTTAAAAATTTTCGTTGGCTTCCTTCTGCTTACAAAATTACCACAGGAGGTTTTGCCTACTGCATGAAGAAAGGTCCTTTGAGATCTCTCTCGCATCTGCCCTTCCAGACATACATGCTTTTATGAATTGCATTTATAAATAAGAATGGCATTAATGATGATTATGAGAATGATAGCTAATACCTTCCTAGTGCTTTCTGCATTTCAAGAAAAGTTTTGAAGACTTTATAGAGTTCCAGAACTATTGCTCGATGCTCCACTTACTTATATACTGCTCAGTCTTTGCCCATACTTCTTCCAACAACTGTAAATTCTGCCTGGTAATCCTTTAAAATCTTGCCCAGATCCTTTAAGATCACCTCCTGTATGAAATCTCCTGCGACTCCACAGGACACAAGTTTCTCCCTTGCTGTTCCTGCGACTCCACAGGACACAAGTTTCTCCCTTGCTGTTCATTGACCCCATAGTATACATGTGCATTAGCCTTCCTACATGCTACTTTACACATTCTATTAAACTTTAAAAAAATATTTATCTGTAGCCTTCACCCAAAAAGACTTACTGATACTCCTAACACTGAGAATAGGACTGCACTTGTTGATTGATGAAATGAATGCAAGAGAAGGGTATTGGCAAATCAATTGATTTCATCTATTTTCATATTAATCATGGAAAATTCTAAAAACTGAATTACTGTGTGAAAATTCGTGTGGATTTAAGAACTACCAAGTAAAAATATTACATAATTTAATTATTTGGCGTGAAATAAGAGAATCAGACCATGTCTGTTTGGTCTGTTAATTAAAATCAGAAGCCAATGGATGATACAAATAACACCAATAAGGTACCCTTTTACCAAAATGGTGGACTCCTCCCTGTGACTTCTTCTTCTTCTTTTTTTTTCTTTTTTTAATATTTTTAGTTGTAGTTGGACACAATACCTTTATTTTAATTTGGTGCTGAAGATCAAACCCAGGGCCTCACATGTGCTAGGCAAATGCTCTACCACTGAGCTCAACCCCACTCATCTTAACACCTGGAGACCTGCTGACCCTGATTTATGAATGTACCTATTGTCCTGATGTAAAAGTAAAAGAAAGAAAAAATTCATCAAATGATAAACCTCATATTTGATTAAATATAGGTCACTATCATTTCAGATTGAACAATCTTATTTCTCATTTAATTATCCTTTGAAAATAGAAATAATTAATAGTGGTTATTCAGAATGATACCAATAGGGATAACTTGGTAACATTTTTTGCTATTTATACATGTATACATATGTATATTTGTATATATATATGTAACGTAAAATAACTTTTTTCTTAAAGTACTTTCAGATAACTTTTTCATGTTTATTCTTACCAACTATTAAGATAGTAGTTAAAAAAATTAAGACTCTTAAATGAATCAAAATATGAATATTAATTAGTGTGCTAGAATTTTTATATTTTATCTGGTTTCCTGTCTCTTCTGATGTAACTTGTAAGATATTTTTCCAGACTACTTTTTACATTTGTCCATCACGGTTGATTTAAAAATTTTTTATCATTAAAAAAATATTTTTTTGTATATTTAGTTTTTATAATTCCTGCTTCAAGAAATTGGCCACTTTATTTCATATATATATATATGTATATATATATATATATATTTAATATGGCCTTGCAATTAATGGATCAGTGTATCATGTGCTATCACTGTTGTCATGAGGCAGGTGAAATGGGATTTCCAGATTCCTGAGAGATTTGAAATTGCCAGAGTATGTAGAACTCCTCAAGTGAATTCTTATTAATGCCAATTTGGGATATTTGTGATAGCACGTAACTTGTGGGAAAATCCCAGAATGAGCTGAGATCTCTTTGGCAGGATCATATCTAGGTGAAAATTCAGTTCAAAAATACCTTGAGACCCTTGTATTGTACTCAGTGTTGTGGTGTCATGATATTTCACATACAGAACATGGACTGGCAAATGATAAAAGTCGGAATGCCAGTTCACTGTGACTCATCGGGAAACACAGCATTACTAAGGCTTATTTATTTCCTTCCAGTTTAGTTCCTGCCATGTAAGTTTATCAACAGAGATTGAAAGATAAAGAATGTAGGTGCCAAACAACCAAATATGCTGAACCTTTTGAGCCTTATATTTAAAATATACCCTGAATCTATTTTGTTAGAAGGATAACACTTCTTCCTGCTTCTGTGACTCTCAGAGCAGGGATGTCATGCTTTAGTTGCTCTGCATTTGAATTTATTCACGATTCCTCTTTTATAGTCTTTCTGGAAACAATGTATGGAGAATCATTAGCATTATTATTATTTCAGTTACAGTCAGACTACCTATCTACACTTAGCAAAGGGGGTTGTATGAGTTTCATTATTCATTCCGAGTAAGTCCCCACTCTAATATAAATGTTGCTCAGGATAGAGCTTTGAAATGGATCCTGATTCTTTAAATTCTTTCCTGTCTGTTTCAGGAAATAGTGAGATCCTGTTGATAGTAAAGTACAATGTGTCTAAAGTTCACTTCTAAACACTCTGCTCTTTGCAATGAAAGTCATCTGCATTCTCTTTATAATTCAGAGCCACAAGAGATCTGTCTAATCTTGGAGATCTGATCCAGTATCATTTAGGGGGGAAAAATCCTTGATAATAATTCTACCATTCAGATTAGCAAGAGCAATAAAGCCTTACAGCTTCTGTCGTCTTAAACAGATATCACAAGACAGGGGAATAGGACTTGGATTATGGTTTGGGAGATTTAGTTGTTTGTAAAAATAAAATGATTACTACAATTATTCAAGTTTTTAATCAACGAAAGCAAATGGCATCTGTTTGTTATCATTCTTTCTACAGAAGACAAAGGCTCAGGTCCCAATGGTGCTGACGGCTGGTCCCAAGTGGCTGCTGGATGTGACTTGGCAAGGAGTGGAAGACAACAAAAACAACTGCATTGTGTACAGCAAAGGTAAATGCAGGATCATTTCCCTCTCTCTTTGGAAGTACTGAACCCTAAAAAACAGTACCAGAAGAGCTGGAATGGGAGTGGAAAGTATGATTTGATCCGCTCTTTTCCTTTTTCCTTTTATCAGTCTCTCTAACCTGTATTTTCAGTAAAAACCTTCTTTTCTTTTTCCTATACAACATAAAGTGCCACACCATTAATTACTTAGTGCCATACACATTTCCTTACCCTATATTCAAGTGGGTTGACTAATACCCTTCCCTCACTGTTTTATAGTTAGCTGGGTTTAATGAAATAAACCCCAGATTCCTCTCTTAGCATTATCTATCAAAAAGTAAATTCCTTTTGAATTTCAGCAATTCATGTCAAGGTGCATGCTCCAGGAGGCTCTGCATTCCAGACAGTTTCTGGAAGTCATGCATGATGAGAGGATAGCTGGAAATGAAACCTTTGCCATGAGTGAATTCTTCCCCATGGTGATTTCTGAAGGGCAGGAGACAAACGGGCAAGAGGAGGCGGATGGCTTGCAGAGTGTTGCCTTTGATTTGCTCAGTGTGACATCAACCTAGACTGGGACACATAGCTACACCTTGGCTACAAAAGAACTGCAGCTCAGTGATGACACTTCATGAGATGATTCTCCCTAGGACAGGACCAGAGTCCTGTGTTGTGGTTTGGGGGCCTTTTTTTTTTTTTCCCCACCTTTAAGTTATGGCCCTCGCTCTGTACTCTTATAGCAAAATCCCTAATCTCACTTCGTAAATATTGCAAAACCTTGTGCTTCTCATGTTTAATTTCTTTCAGCTTTCTTTTTTAACCAAACAGACCTACTGAGATCAAAGATTTATTTGCACATTGAACCTAGAAACCACAAAAGCATACAAGGGAACAAGCAAATAAGCACCCCTATCAATATATTAACATATAAAACACTAATCATAACATCAAAGACTCTTAAAAACTTGCTAGAAACAATTACAACTTGTTCCTATAATCATTACAATTTGTGCACTTATAAGAGGATTGCCTCTAAACTACCATAAGCCTTTGAAAGTTGAAACACCGGAAAGAGGGAATTTGCAAGCTAAAAAAACAATCTGCACACCAGGATCTGATTATATTTCTTTTCCTTCTATAATTGCTGGTCCCATACCTACAATTTCCTAACCTGAAATACCTATGGTATGCTGGTAGGAGCTTTAAGCTAAAAGGGAAGTAAGATTTTCCCAGGATATGTCAATACAGTCTATCAAAGTGGAAGGAAAATACATAGTGAATCAGTTTACCAATATCCACAATTAGAATATGAAAACTATATTAGAATGTCTCACCAACTGTTAGGGACAGATTTCTGTTGTAGGATATCTTATCTTTATTATGACAATATAATATGAAGAAGTCATGACAATAGTTATTCCCTTGTTGTGATTCAAATCTATTGACTTTTAAAATCAGGAATTCTTTTAGAAGACATAATTGTTGCATAATGTAATTATAATCCTACATTCAGTGGAGTACTTAATCTTGAACATGTTTATGTCTTTATATTCTGTCTGACTATCCCTTAAGCCTTTGTCAATAAATCATTTGGGAGTTTATAGATTCTTTTTAATTAATCAGTTAACTCACAAAGCATGCATGGAGTTCAGCTGTACTAGTCTTGTACATTGATAACCACCATTTATTAATCATACCTGGAATATTATGCTTAATGCTCCTAGACCAAATGGTGTACACTTCTTTTGTTGCTCTTCCTTGCTTTGTTTTATGATGAGAAAAAAGTAAAAAATGTTAGCTCTGATTGCCTGTCTTTCCCATCTACTGTCTACTTACTGAGAACAAAGACTCCATCTTAGTCATTTTCTACCTCTGATCTAGCACACTGTCTACACCAGAAGAGCATGAAATAAATATTGATTGGTTGATGAGATAACCAAAATGGCTGCCAGACACTGTAACAGACACTTCATCTAATGATGGTGAACCATATGAATTGTTGACATCTAGTAGCATCTAGTAGTTTGTTAACCGACAGAAGATAATTTGACATTTGTCAACTTCCATGAACAGTTAACATTGGAGACACCAGAACTGCAATGGCTACTAGATATGCATTATTTCCTTCAGCCCTCCTTTAATACCTAATATGAGATGATTCACATACTTCCCCATTTTTAAAAATATGAATTAAACAATTAGCTAGTCACTACTTAATAAGTGATTGTCTCCCTTAATGTCTGAATTGTACAAACCAGAGTATTTTCTCCGTTCATGAAACTTTAAAACTCCTGAGTGAGGTGGGTCATTTTCCTCATTTTACACACATGATAAGAGAGGTAGTATAATTAAGGTCATGGAGAGCTAATAATGGAGCCAAACCCAAATCCAGGGCATGACAATTCCAAGTCCTATGTTCTCTGAACTGTGTGACTTTGTCTTTCCTTTTGCCACTGTTAAATGAAAAATAAATTCCCTCAAATGACTAAAAATTATAACGAATATGTATTGAAGTATGATACTTTTCACAAATTATTTTGTGGAACCCTAAGATTCAAAAGATCCCCCATAACCAAACATTGACTCTCGTGGTCCCTTTTAAAAACTCACAATGCATGTTGGTGTTAATGCCTTAAGAAATCTTGTCAAGAGCAAAAATTAAGAATTTGACCATACATTTTTGTTCCTCCTGCCAATCAATGTCCACTAGAATCGGTGCTGCTCTGAATAACAGAATCTGGGAAATACTGACACAGACTCTGATCTCATACGTGGGTTTCAGAAGACTGTAGCTACTTCGTAGTAGTCAGATGGCTTTCAGAGGGAGAGGACAGCCCACTCAGAGTGTATCCATAGTCCTGTGAATGCCAAAATATCCTCGGATTGTCCTAGGGGTCATTTGGGTGATGGAAAATAGGACCCCAGGAAACATTCCTTCCTTGGGCCCTGGAGTTTTCTGTCTGTCCAGGCTGCACATCCTATAAATCTCCCTGAAGCAAAAGTGTCTGAGGTGTAGAAGGGTTTGACAGTTTAAATTTTGACAGGTGTTAATTAACTTGAACATCAATAATGTATGAAGCATTTTCATAATCCATGTTATTACTTGGGACTACTTTGTTTTTGAATGATAGATATTCAAGTTAAACTGACTTGGACCAAAAGTAAACATGTGTTTGTGTGTGTGTGTGTGTGTGTGTGTGTGTGTGTGTGTGTTGGGGAAAGGAGGATTCATCAGCTCCTGTATCTGGACTTCAGGGACAATAGGTCCAATTGCTCAAACTTTGTCCCCAGATAGTCTTCCTCGGTCTTTGGTTTGTTCCTTTTTGTGTAGGCATTGTACTTAAACATGTTCTCTGGTGGTGGCAAACTCCAGACTTACTCCAACAACAGAGTAACTTAAGCAAAAAGAAAGGTTTTTTGTTTTGATGGAAGCACCTTACATACCAGTCTTTGAATCAGTTAATCACTAAGCAGACCAAAGTCTTCCTTGGAGACTAAAAGTAGCATTAACTCCACATGAGCCTCTGAGATGGACAAGTAATTTCCTCAAATGAAACCAAGGAGCTGCTACCACAAATAAGTGGTTACTTGATAGTCTTAAAATTCACATCACTGTATACAATACGTGGTTTCTAATGTCCTGGGAACTTTCATTGAGGATGGAAGATACATTCCTCAAGCTATGACTGTATTTCTTATTTGTTTTCTAGCTAAAAAAAAATACTACTTATTGAGTTCTATGCCAAAATTCTTATTATAGTTCTTGGCTGCTTGAGAGCATATTATCAACTATTTAAAAGCAATCTAAATTGCATTTGTGTAGCATTTTATAAAAAAATGTCTTAACTGTGAGATTTTTATAGTATTTTCTGTAGTATTTACACAGGCCACATAATGTGTAACTATTACCATTTAAGAGGAACACTTACTTCCTGAATTATTACTAAATATAGACTACTAGCAAAATTAAATATAACCATAAAGCTTTCAGTTCCTAGGTGTCCATCAAATAATTATTATAAAATTATATTCTATCATTTAGAGCTATTTGACAGGCTACTATCAACTTGTTCTATCAAAGTTTTTTTTTTTTTTAGTATAGTATTTGGCATTAACATTTTAATCTGATGTACTTTTTTCCTGCCTCAACTACCCCTTGTCATTTCAGAAAGTAATTAGGCCATGCAGACATTGAAGGTCCAGACTTGTTGGGTCATCTGTTTTTTGCCATTATTCTCAACAGACTCCAGATAATTCTAATTTACTTATCTCCTTTGGAAGCATACTAAAAAGCCCAAGCTGAGTTACAGGGAGCTGTGCTAGAGAAGAAGTTGAGCAAGGGCCTACCACTGACTCCTAAAAATCTGTCTAGGGAGCATTGCCTGTCTATTCCTTTTCTTTATGCTGTTATGTTCTTTATTTCCCAGGATTTGCAAAGTATGGTGTTTTCCCATATGAAAAGTAAATAGGTTAGAGTTTTACGTTTTTGAGTATCCAAATCTAAACTTCTAGCATCTTCCAGATGGCTTTGATAACCAAGTTCACCTCACTAATTTCAGTAGTTAGTTTTCCATGCAGTTGTCATTTCAAAGTAGTCACATTCTTCAGGTCATCATATTAAGAGGATAAACACTGTCAATCAAAAAAATGGAAAAAAAAAAAAGAGAGAGAGAACTATCAGTCAGTCCTCCCTTTCACCCTTCACCACAGAGGAGTTTCTTTGTATGTGAAGCATAGCATCATTGTAAAAACCTGCCTACTATGTGTGACCTTGGAAGAATCCCTTACTGGCTCTATATTCAGGTTTTCTTAACTGTGAAAACATACAGCCATTGACTAATACTTACAGAATTTTTGTGAAGAAGCACCTATATGCATGCCTGCATATATTACCATAAATAATATGGTGCTGATTATTTTACATTCAGTCTATTTTGTCCTTGTTATCACAAAATAATATGTGCTTAGAAGAAATGGAGCAGGGCCCCTACGTTTATATCATGCAAGTGTGCAAGAAAACATGATTATCTGATGCCTGATTTAGAATGAAGAGTTCCATAGGTCCTACTTGTATCTTCAGCAATGTGTCACAGAATCAGAGGCCCAAAGCCAATGCTTGAGGAAATCACTGGATGTTTTTCCTTAGGCACATGATGTTTTTATGTTTAATGAAAGCCTTATATAAAATGTTAGTGTAAAGGTGACAATTGTAATAATATTGACACTGATAATAGCAGTGACCATCTATTGAACTTTATTGCATCTCAGGCTCCGTTCTAATCATTTACTGTACATTTTTTATTTACTATTACAATAAATCATGATATTAGCAGCACTGTTTTCAGATGAGGAAACAGAAGCTTAGATAGATTAAATATATTCAAAGATATATAACTCATAGGGGATGAACTTGTGATTCAATCTTGAGACTGTTGACTGCAGTTCCTAGTTATGAAATCAGCAGAGTTTTGAAGATGCCATTAACCAGGCCAAGGTTATAGGTTATTACTTTTCTTTGCAAATTTGCATACATGTTTACCAGCATTTTTTTTTTCCTCCTTCTTTGGTTTGGCTTTAAAGAGAAAGTCTTCAAGGAGTAAAACAACAGTGATTAGTAAAACGTATGGTAATTACTTTGTTGCTTTTAAGACCACAGCAATTTAAAATCATGTAGAAGACTGAACACTAATCTCAAAATCATTCTATCACCATTTCCAAAGTTCTGATTTTACTTGTTTGCACCAATTCAACTGTGATTAATTAATTTAACCCTTTATTGATTATCTTCTATGTTTAAGGCCCTATACTAGACAGTGTTGAAATAATGACAGGAATTCTAATATGATCTAGCTTGTGTGAGTAACTTTCTACAGATTGTCTAAATTGATTAAGTTTTCGAAACAAAGATCTTTCATTTATAAGGATCTTTGCAAAATTCTGGCCCATGCCCCACTTTAAAAGAGATGATCTATTGCATGTTACTACTGTGAAACAAGAGCCTTGCCTAATGTGGCAGCCAATTTTAAAAGCAGCCTTCAAGTTAATGTTTAACTTTACCTAGAAAGTCTAATATTATATAAATAAGGAACAGATTTAAGAGTAAAAAATTATGTTCATATTTTAAGCATATATTTAACTATTGAATAAATTCATAGAAAATATATAACTATTGTCTAGTTTTCCAGTGTTCTTAAAAGAGGGCTAGTGCCTGAACCAAATATTTAGCAGTGGGAATTATAAAATCATAAGACGATTAAGTTAGCTAGTCACAGAATTCCAATATTGCTTTTTAAATGACTTCAGGATATAGGAGGTACTAAGGTTATTATCTGTTATCAGGAATACAGTGGAATTGTACAACTGGATAATAACCAAACAAACTGACACAATGTAAAATTACATTATCAGTGTGTTAAAACAAAATTGCGCCCTAAAGGAGTCCACATGCCAGCTCAGAGCTACAGTGTAATTATGCTTAACTCTGATAATTAAAATACAACGGAGATCAACAGAATCATTTTCATTAAGAAAATTATTAATGATGGTGGTATAACAGTAATTGATTGCAGAGCACCACAGGATAACGCAATGCCGAAAACCCAACTTGTTTCGTGAACATCTGAGTTTTTTTTTTTTTTTTCTGGTTATGTTGTATTAGAATGAGAAATATATTTGGAGGAGTGAGCAATTTATTATGCCTGTTCTAGGAATCAGTGGTTGTAGAAATAACTGCTTTAGAAAACCACAGTTTTGATTCAAATTGTCATTTCTAAAGGGCTCGTAAGGTCAAGACAAGTGACCCCACTAGTGACACCCTTATTGTCAATAGAACTGTCTGTTGGCAAATTGCAGAATGACACAGCTCCAGCAAATACTGGGCCTTCTGTCATTTGCATGTCTTACTATGTATTTGCTGCTTTTACAGCTATGGTAATGACTAACGGATGTTATTTCAACCTGGGTCTGGTTATACTGAATAGTTTACTGTACTTAGTTATTATTAATGCATGCTATATGGTGTGATTTAAAATACAATTGTTTTCGTATGAACATCACTGTGAGTTGTCTTAACGAGATATTGGTAAACAGCCTGCATGATAATATCATTAATTACCTTAGTGGATTAGATGAGCTATCATGTATGAGGGAAAAAAATATACTAAACCACCCTGGATCCAGACATGAATGAAGCTTCAGTCTCTTAGGGGTAAAAACCCAGTCAGAATGTTGGTGAATGATAAGAACTAAGAATATATCAGTTTTATAAGTATAAAAATGAGAAATGAAGAGCAGGGTCTTTTGAGAGGTGAGTCACTATCACTCAGGGATGTTAGCTTGTCATTCAATGAGATGCTAATCTTGAAAGCTACCCCCAAAAGTATCTTTGTCAGCTAAAATGAGGGACAACTCCTCAGAGTGAATTTTTTTTAGAGTAATATACTGTAAATAGTTTTTTTATACACCATATTCCATGGAAGACACTATTGCATTTTAAATCTAGATGGAAAGAAAAAAAGCAAAATGTGGGGGTTTGTGTCTAGTATGATTATAATATAAAATTATATCACAGAGAAACACGGTGGAAGGAAATAACATAAAATTATTAAAGTATTTCTGTAAACGTGGCAGGATTCAGGGAAATTCTTATATATTTTTGTTTTTGTGGTATGGGGAATCAAACCCAGGGCTTTACAAGTTCTTTTCCACTGAACCACACCCTCAGCCTTGTGTCCTTTCAACATAACTTTCTTCTCTTTGATTATTTTCCTTATACCATTTAAGAAAAATATTTACAAGGGGAAATCATGCTTTTGTTTTGACTACAGTTTTACTCTTCCTTTCACACAACCCAAAGTATAGAACAAAGAAATCTTTGCCTTAACTACAAAATTCATTTTCTGATGATAAAATGAGTTTTCTTTAATATCTTTATGAATGTCAAAAACTTTGTTTTCATTAAGATAATTTTCCAAGTAAAATGCAATTGAGCACTTGCTCTTTATATGATATGGCTAAGTCTCATGTGGAACACAAATTCATATTGACACTCCTGGGCCTAAGGAGCTTATTGAAAGAGCTTTATTACTGAACAGTGCATAGGAGTGAGTTCAGCAGCATGTGGTGGAGGGAAGATTCACAGATGATGTGGAATTCGGGGTGGATATTGAAATTTGAGTTATCAGTTTGAGGTAGGAGGTGAAAGCATATCAGGGGTTCAAATTATGTGCCAACCAACTCATAGTTTGTGATGCACACAGTGTGTTTGTGAGAGTTTCATAACAGTTTAGAAGGAGCAGAGATTTTTCATGAGACCAGGGAGGGGCAGACCTCTAAAAGTTTCTTCCTTTCTATTTTTAAGTACTAAGATGGAACCCAGGGCCTTGCACATGCTAGGCAAGCGCTCTATAACTGAGTCACATCCCCAGCCGCCAGACCTTCTAGAGCTTGTGTGGTCAAGTTGTGGACTCATGTGAGTTCTCAGTCAAGAAATCTGCTCAGAGAGGCAGTGGAGAAGCACAGACAGTTCTCCAGTGTATGTATGTGATCAAGTTGAGATTTTAGTAAGATGAGTGTGTCAAACATTAAGCTTATTATCTATGTATTAATAATAAATAAGCAAGCCTTATCTATCAAGAAAATAATGTTGATAGCTACACCCCTCTAGACAATAATAGTAAATCATCCTCCTTACTCAACTCAACATCTGATCTCACAATTTTTCAACACTAAGTGAACCTACATTCTACCCACCCCACCACCATCATTTCCCATGCCTATCAGACCCTCCTGTCTTTGCTTCCATGTTACCTGACTTGGATCCATGGTTCCATCATTTAATCAGTCTCCTGCACCTCCTTACATGTTTCTCTTTCTGGCGTCTATTGGCCTGCCAATACCCCATCCTGTTCATTCTGACTCTACTCATGGCTCCACAGAAGAAGCAGAAGTTACATAACTTAACATTTGTGAAGTGTCCAAAATAGCACCTGATCCACAATGAGTTACTTATACATGTGCAGTCAAAACAGAGCAAACAGACGAGCACCACCAACAAAAAACCAGTGCTGACTTCTTGTATGTTAAATATGAACACAAGCTGAATATGAGTCTTCAGTGCATGCAGAATGGCAATCCAGATTTATTTTTTCTATTTTAGGTAATAATTTTAGATTTCTGTCTCCAAATATATTACATCACCCATTAGACAATGGAGAATGCTTCTTGTTTCCCAGAGAAAATGGAAACATGACATCACATACAATCTTCCAATGACTTCCCATCAAAATTAGAGCGTTAAGTATTGATATAGTACACAAGGCCAAATCTGGAGCACTACCTGTTTTTTTAAACAAAGTTTGATTGGAACACAGTCACACTAGTCACACCAGTTTGTTTATACAATTGTCTGTGGCCACACTGTAACATCAGAGTTGAATATTTCTGACAGAGAGCATCTACTCTGCAACACCTAAAATACTATTTGGGCCTTTACAGAGAAAAGCTTGTCGATCCCTGAATTAAGACTACAAAGTTATCACTTTGGCCCAAGAGCCCTATATGATCTGCCCCTGGATACCTCAGTGATTTCAACTGCTCTCTCCATCTACTCTAATCCACTCCAGTCCAGTGGCCTGTCTTAGAGCATTTGCTTTAAGCTGAGGCCCACATTGCTCCCTTCCTGGCTTCATTCAGAATTCCCTGCAGATGTCGCTTTCTAAGATCTAACTATACTGTCTAAAATGTTCTCAGTGGTCTCTATTTCTCTTTCTCCTGTATTAGCTTAGGATGCTGTAACAAAATAACATAGATTGGGGGGCTTAAACAGCAAATACGTTGAGGGTAGGAAGTCCAAGATTAAGGTGTAGGTAGTTTCAGGGTCTATGGAGAATCTTCTTGGTTTGTAGATAGCAACCTTTTGTCGTATCCTCACATGGGAGAAGGAGGACGGGGAAACTCCGGTATCCAATTCATCATAGACTCTCCTTTATCTTCATATTTGACATCTTATCATTTATTAAAAACAATTAATGTCAATCTCTCTTCCCTAGAATGGGTGTTCTTCTAGGACAGTAATTTTACTTGTTTTTAAATAGTGCATGGCATATAGTAGATGCTCAATAGTTAATTTTGAGTGAATGAGTACATACATCAGTAGATTGTGACTTTTTCCTTAATAGTGAAAGAAATTCAAAATAGATATTTAATAATATTCTCAAAATTATCTTCTTGACTTTGTTCAGCTTTCTGAGTTGTCCTCAAACTATTGCTCAACTTTGTTACTGAATTTTTAACAATCATGTTTATTATTTATAAGAGGTTTTTCTTGTTGTCTGTTCCTTTTATTCAACATGTTGCTATCTTTATATAGATAATATTCTCTTTGTCTATGAAGATAGGATTTGGAGAATGTTTAAGAAATTTGTGTCTTGTTTCTTTTTCTCTCCATTCTCATTTAATGTTGAAGCTTTCTTGATGTGTATAGATATCTGCTATGCTTTCTAGGAGTGTGGCACCACAAACAATACAAAAGCAGCCTGAGTGGTCATTAACTGGCGGGTTTTGCAAATAGGGTGACAGGATGACATCTAGCCATGGTTATGAGGTTCCCCAATAACAGTATGTGTGATTATTATTATTTTTTTCTTAGCATGGTTATCTTGTGTAGAGAAGACAAGTGTCCCATCTGAGATTTATGAACCTTGCAGTCATCAGTCTGAGGACTTAGTGGGACAAAGGAGCCAGGTAGCACTTAGGGGAAGTTCTAGTTCATTGTGGAAAATATAGATAATCACTTATTCTTCTCCTTCAGGTGGCATGTTAGCATCCCCCTTGACTGAGCCTGTGTCCCTGGATTTAAAACCTCTTTACTGCAGTTCTCCAAATAATAATTCTCCACCTCCTAATGGAAAGTACAGGAAATGTCATTTTGCTCCATAAAGGATGACTGGGTATGTAGGGTAACAGATTCTTCCTTAGAAGGCCCGTCCTCTGGGTTTTAGCTTCACTGCTTACCCTATCTTTCAAGGGCACCCTATTCCTCTCCTTCCTGCTTTTTCCCAGTCTATGAAATACATTTGTTTGCTTCTTGTTGGCCTGCTGCTCTTCATGTACTTGAATTTCAGTTTTTCATGGTCTGCTCTGTCATTTATCATTCCACCCATTTTCTGGCTTCCAATATTTTGTTCATTTTCATTGCCTCTTCTGCATCTTCTCTTTGCCTTATCATATTTATTTCTTCTTTACTGACATTTTGGTGAAAGAGGGTAGAAATAAGTGTGTGCAGTCCATTCACCATATTTAACAATAAACTATGAAAGCCCTGCAAATTTCCTACACTCATTCCTTTGATCTCCCCAATTCCAGTATCTTCTCTTCTCTTCAACATCTGTCTTCACAACTCCATTGAAATGATTCTTTCTCAGATTTCTTGTGATCAGCTGGTTGCCATTTTTTCATTCTGTTGAACTTGAATCAAATTATCCTCAATGACCAGTAACGTTTCTCCATTACTGTCCATCTATTAAATATTGTCATTCTCTAGTCTCATTTCACTTGCATCTTCCTTAGATTAGCTCATCTATATGTTTAAGCACCTTGCATCTTATAGGTTCATTTCTCACTCATCCTCCACAGGTGCTGTATGTTTCAACCATATACAATTATTTAAAGTCATCCCAGTGTCCCTTGCTTGCTCATATTTATCTTTGTACACCATGGTTTTTTGTTTTTGTTTTGGTTTGGGTTTTTCTATCTAAAAACCTTCTCACTGCCTTTACCATTGTTAACAGACACCATTCAAGACTTAGTTATTACCACCTTTGAAACTCTTCCCTCACACATTCCCTTGAGGGAGAAGCTCCACTCCAGCCTATGCACTGTCCCATTCTGGTGTGAACACCTCAGAGGCAGTGACTCTATTTTTCATCTCTATACCTCCACACCCAGCACAGAGTATTCACCCACTCAAGCTTGAATTATTATTTAAGTACTTCATCTGTTGATCATTCACCAGAGTAAACCCTGATGTGACTTAATATAGTGTTACACATCACCAGTGGAGAAGTCATTTGAAAATCCATGTTCCCACAATGCTATTCTCCCCATGTCTGGAAAAATGTTCCATGCCTTAGTGAGATTTCTATAATACTAGGGAACCTAGAACAAGAGGATTTCTTTGGAATTCCCCAAATTTCTATAGCATAGATTATGCTGTATCAGTCAGCATCAGAGTATCTGCTATAGAATTGATGCATATGCTAAAGAACTGAAACAACTAAATCTACATAGATACCAAAGATGCTGCTAAACCATTAAGTTTTATTTATCCTTGCACAGCCGCCATGTCAAGACATTGGCTCACTATGACTGGGCAGTTCTTTCTGGATCCCCATTAAGAAAAACAGTAAGAAGATCTGTTGTTTTCTATTCTTCACTGGGAGGCAAGGAAGGTTGGACTGATCTCAAGTTTGAGATCTGAATTGAGAAACTTTTTATTTTATTATTGATGCATAAGTCAATCCAATTTTTAAAGGCTATTTTTCAACTTAATGAGTCATCTTATATGCTGTGACATAGAACAGCACTTTGGAGAAGATATGTTCTTATTAGTTTGTCTGAGGTCTGTGAACTGCTGTTACAAGCAAGAATATCCCAACCAAGGGAAAGAAGCAGAAATATATTTAAGTGCGAAGAGCTAAGATCTTGCTATTTATGTAGTTCTATCTACCTTTCATTAAAATAAAATAAGAATAAATTCCGTTAAACCAGTTTTTCCTTTGGACATCTAGTATTTATATTCAGTTTGATCTCCATTGTTGATGAAAATTTTCCAAACAACTACTTTCCAGGTTGGCTCACTTTAGTTTGACCATCTTTCAAGAAATGGAAGTTTCAGAGGTTTAGCATGAAAACTTAACTTTTCAGGATATTCATTAAATATTTACAAGACATTTAAGATTGCATAATGAATTTGGTCAATTGAGTTATTTATGATTATTTATGATATTTCTGCTCTCTCCCAAAAAGATATATATATAGCCTGTCTATAAAATACTAAATAATAATTTGGAGTCTCTGAATGTTAGAACTAGTTGTATTATACAAATAAAGGCTTAAGTAAAGTGTCTGCTATGTTGCTATATTTTGAGTCTGGTTTCTAGATTAAAGTGTGGTGTTTTTCAGTTAAATGTTTTCACCAGTCAAATCCAGAACAGTTTGATCTTAACCCTGTGTGAACAGATAAAGTAGTCTCAAAGGACATTTAAGACAAATAATAGTTTAGTTTTAGAGACTCTCCTTATAGTGTTGAACTTTGACTAGTGCTGTTGATAAGATGAAGTAGGTAGAAAATATAGCTTAAGAAAATGGGCAATTATATCTATGATTTTTATTTTTTAATTAAAAAAAATTTTTTTTCAGTGCTGCAGATTGAACCCAGGGCCTTACACATGCTAGGCAAGTGCTCTATCACTGAACTACATTCCAACCCTATGGCTTTAGTATACTTTCTAAGGTAACTATCTCAAGATACATTAAGCTATACAAACATGCAAAAATGAAACAGGATTATTAAAAAAGCAAGCCATTCTGTAGCATTTGGGGACTGAATATACTTTAACTAATTGAAATTTTTAATTTCCACACATACTTTCCAAGTTGTGTTCAAATTATAGTTTACCTAGTTTGACATTAGGTACAGATCATCCAGATCTAAATTATCTCTTTTCTTAAAAATTTGAGTAATGTCTTGCTGCTTCATGTGTGGTCTGCCAACCAGCAGTATGGTATCCAGCTTGTTAGAAACTCAAAACCACAGGCCCCATTCAGGCCTCCGAAGTCTATGTCTGCATTTTAACAAGATCCCAGATGATTCGTGTGTACTTTTAAGTTTGGGAAGCCAAGGTTTAGTGATTGCCGACATGACTGTAACAGAAAGGGACACTGGGATGGAAGCAGTTAACTTTGCTATCTACTGGTGTAATTATCCGGTTTAGACTTATGAATGTATTTGGATGTTAGAGGCAAAAAACAAACCGAGGGAGAGCCTAAGATTATCATAAAGGAGAAATAAGAACATTGAAAAGGTCTTCCTGTTTTGTCTTTAAATAGGCAGCAGCTCGAGTGCTCCCTTTTGGTACTTTTTGCTTTGTTTTTGTTCACTCTCTGTCATTCCCACAAATGGCATTATAGAAAAGCAAAAAAAAAAAAAAAACTGCTATATTCTATTTAATGGGAACATTTATTGCTGTTTTTCCTCTTCTCTCCAACACCTCTTAATTTGTATGGCACATTCAATTGTCATGCTGTTTCTTTTCATGGTAAAAATGTCGCCTGCATATATGCCTTTAAATCAATTCACTGTTATTTTGCAAAACAAAATGCCAAATAAGTATTTAGGGGAAACACAGGCTCTTTGACCCCTGGAACTCTCAAGAGGCTAGCCTCTGTCATCCTTCCTGCAAAGCTAAACGGGGAAAAAAAAGAGAAGGAAATAAAAAAAAAAAACAAATTTGCTGAGCCACACATTTCAAGTTGTCGACAACCCCATCCAGGAGAAAACAGAGGAAAATATATATGCTCTCTGTCCTGTCAAAAGGCTTTCGCCTTATCTTGAGAGACTGTCAGGGCAGGAACATCAGTGAATGGACAGGAGTCTATTAAATTAATAAGCTGTTGGATGGTGTCTGGAGAGTTATGATGCTCCATAAATCCAGTTTGATCATGGTGGACGAGGTTTAAATCTGCAGACTTCTAATACACATCCAGTTCTTGGATTGGATTTGAAGTTTTGTGCCGGAGACACAGAGATAGTCCTGCAGCATGTGAATTAAGATTTATCTTTTTTTTCCCTATCCTTTTTTTTTTTTTTTTTTAACCTTACACTGCTTACAAAAATGAAAGCACCTTAGGGATCCTAGCAAATGTTACTGCTGGAAATGAAAGAACTGTTGTCAAGGTGAAACCGTGACCTAGAAGCCTAAAATCAAACCTTGGTCATTCTATTCAAGCAGCCTCATCAGAATGGCATATAAGAGGTCTGTGTGGAAGGACAGATGCCTGGACTTATCTATAACCTATTTTATAGTGATGCCTGTCAAACTTCGCTTGTCTTTATTTATGACAGAAGGAAAACTAATGGTGTCAGACCTTCCCTATAGTAATAAAAATATCAGGAAATATTTTCTTCTCCCCATTAAATAAAGTCCTCTGATATAGCTTTTACTATGATATAAGGTTTATATGAGTTTTTAGCTTCCATTTGAAGCCCAGGAACTGTGTTTTTATTATGCAAAAAAAAAAAAAAAATTCCCAAACAAACTATTACATTTAGATTGAGAACAACTTGTTTATATGGTATGGATAAGTAAAATCCCTAGAATAAAAAATGGAATTTGTTAAAAAATCATAAAATTCTCCCTACTGAGTAGGTTTATTACACTAGTTATCACATTCAAATCATGAGGAAATTATTAATTACATGTTTACTTCATGAACTTACAACTTGTTATAAAGTTAGACTTTATTGTCTTACTTTGGATCTTTATGTTCGAAAAATCTAGAATAACAGGCAGTGCTGTGTTATAACCAATGCTACACCATTTCTACTTATTTAAAAGTCAGCGTTAGACTAATTCATTGTAGAATCATAAAATTCACACAGCTTTCCACCCTAGCGACATAGTAGATGATTACAGGGCCAGGGTGTGTGTGTTGGGGGGGTGGAACATGGAGAGCCAAGTGCTCACCTAAACAAAGCACAGATCTGGACACCAAGCCATGACACTGACTAGCATTCTGAGAAAGTAATGTGATTATCCTCACTTTTATAATAAGAGCTGGATTCCTGGAGCGTAAAAACTTGTTCAAGGCACAAAACTGACAAATGGCAAAACTTAAATTGAACCCATCTTTATTTTTCATTCATTCATTTTTTTCCCTGTTTCATGTATTCATCCCTTCATTTGTTCATGTTCTTTTTATTGATGGTGTACTATGTTCCAGGCACTTTTATAGGCATTGGGGTGAACAAAACACACGCCAATATTTCTGGTTAGGTAGCCAAAAATTAACAATAAACTAATTCTCAGATCCAAGTTTTTCACACACACACACACACACACACACACACACACCAGCATCTCCCTGCCTCTTTTACATAGAACTAAGTAGGAAAAAGAAAGCGTACATGGATGAGACTCTTCTGGTTTCTAAAAGGATCTGCTCTAGGGCGTCCTTACTATTCACCTTTAAAAATAATGTTTCCAGTGAATATTAGTTGTTTTTATTTTTTTTTCCTCTCTAACTTACTAGAACAGTCCTGAGCATTAAAACCCTGTTACAGGCAGTGTATTGCCCAATAGTAGTCAGAGACTGTCTGTTTTGAAAATTACCTCATGCAGTTCAGTTTTAAATAAATCTCATCTGTGTCACTCTCTCCTCCCACTACAACAGCACTGTGTTGCTAGCCAGGAAATGCTTAAGAAAACAGATGAGTCCCACACTGTGCCCTACAGGTCAAACTTTCTGGCTTTGAGGGACAAATAGGAGGGGTAAATGTGCAAGGCTATGACTCTTAATGGGAACTCCCTGCTTCTGGTTTTTCAAGTACAGTCCTAGAGACTGTGTCAATAGAAGAATCTCAGCTGCTCTCAAAGGCAGGAAGGACATCATCATTGTTTGCTTCTGTCAAGATGCTAACTGCACTTGGGAAAAGAATATTGAAAATTTTGTAAATCTTTATCTAGTGAACATTCCATAAATAACATTTCCCTGGAAACATTTACTTATATTTGGGTTCCAGAATTCATAAGAGTAGATTCTAGAATATTAGTCCTAGGAGCAGAGAGAGTTTGAGATCAATGCCAAACTAAGAAGAACTTGAGAAATATTTTTGCAATGAGTACTTTGGAATTCTCTTCTCCCTTTCTTTCTTTCTCCCTAGTTTCTTAAGCCTAAGGTAAATTGGGATACGAAGCAATAAAATGGACAACAATTCCTATTTTAAGGATGAAATAAACAGTGTTCTTGTAGTTAATGCTTTTCTGTTCTTAAGAGATTTTGTGTTCCACAGTAGAAGCTTCACTTTGCATCCTACTGAGGTTTAAGTCAACCCAAGAGAACCACACTGGAAGTGTAGCCGATATGTAGCTAGCATTCTACACAGAAATGCAACACTTGAAGTTAAAAGGCAAACAAAGGGAAACTAAAATTTGTCAAGCATCTGCTTAATAGCAAACCTGTGTACATTATCTCCCTGTAGCTGCTCTGCAAGAGTTGCTATAATTATTAAAAGCAGGGTAGTGTATATTTTGGTCAAAGTGATAGAGCTACTGAAGGATAGGGCCAGAAGGTTTGTCTGCAGTACTACATTGCCTACAAATAAAATGGTGCTCATTCCTCCTCATGCACTTATCTTTTAATCACATTAAAATTTGAATGTCTCTGAAATTAATGAAATAATTCTGTCCAAAATAGGTTTGAATAAACAAAAGTGGACTCATTTTGAAAAGCACCCATGAAAGGAGGTAAATTACTTTAAAAATAAAAATATCAGTAAAGCATTTTCAGAGGGGAAAGCCCAAAATGGTTAATTCTAGTTTTCCGTATTTGTTATAAGTTAATACTGGCAGGTATCTATCACCCCAAAACATTCCTTCATGTTCCAAAAAGCAACTACTGTTGATTTCTACAAACTTAGGTTCTGGTCTATGCTTAAATTTCATATAAAAGAAATCAGGTACCTAAAAGCATACACTAATTTCTTTTGCACAACAGTATTTTAGAGAAATATTCACGTTCTTTTTTATACTGGTTTTCTTATTATTGCTCACCAGTATTTCCATTGAATGACCATGCCACCTTCATTAATACAGTCTCCTATTAGCAGATATTTGGGTTATTTTCCTCATATTTGCAGGAATAAAGTTCTCAAAAGAGGAAAACAGTTTTTTATTGAGAGTCTGGAAGTCTCTGGTAAACTGTGGCACCCAGGCAGGGGACATTTTGACTCCAAGGTCCAGTTCAAAAGGGAAGGACCCAAGTCAGAATCCTTTGCTCTTATATTCCTGTGACATTTGAATTTTATTGACCCTATTCCATTTTTGGAATCAAAGTAAAATGCATCCTTGGATTTTCCTGTACCTCCAATCTCCTGTTTATCTTCTCCACTGTCTAAACCAAAGTGATTCAAAGTTGAATGAAATTTAGAGATTTTTCTAGTGTTCTTGGTGTGTGAATATACATGGGCTTCTCCACTTTCCAGGTCTTTATTTCTCTTTGTCTTATTAATTGCCTTTCACAAAGCAACAGAGCTATCTTAAAAGCACTTTGAAATCCCTGGATGAAAACAGCCAAGCCTTGGAAAATATCAGCATTATTATATCAGTTAATAGGCAATTGAAGTTTTGAAAGGAATAACCAGAAAGACAAATGAATGGCCAAGAGGTAAAACAATTATTTAAAGGAGAAATAATGGGTAATAGTAACCAGGGTTCTGAGAGCAGGAATAAAATATATCAGGAGGAGATGGATCTTAAAGGAATGTGGTACATTCAGACTTAATTAGAGGACTGGAAATGGACACTACTAGACAATTTCAGACAGCTTTGGTAATGCTTAAATGAATTAGTTCAGGCATTAAGAACAAAGAATATGATTTGTTTTTGATTGTATAGAATCATATGAACCATTGCTAGAGAAATACAATTTTGAGAAACTCTCAGAACCCAAATGGCTCGTATGTTAAAAAAGAACAAATGCAGAAATAAAATCCTGAGAAACAAGAAATCATACAGTTAACAGCAACTGGCTGCTATGCCCTAACCTTCAACTCTGAAAATATGATGAACTAATGTGGTTGATCTGTTAGTTGAAACAAATGTTCAGAAATGTTGGAACGGAAGCATATGAGACATGAGGGAGTGAGTCGGTCTCTGGCCAACTGAAAAAGTCTACTGATACTAGAGGATGGGCAATTCATTTAAAAATATAAGAAAAAAAATAAATGATTTTTTTACTATAAAAGTGAGAAGGGTGACATAAAATCAACATAATTGCTACTAGTATTTTAACAAGATTTGGGGGGTTTTGTTTCCATTGGAAAGGGCTGTATAACTGTTCATATAAAATTATATTATAAACTGTCTGAAAATTCTAATTAAGAACAGAATAACTCAAATCAAAATTTGGATTCAAATCTTTGTAGAAATACAATTCTATAAAATTGTTCAAAGGAGAAACAATATCTTACATGAATTTAAGATTAAAGTATAATATAGGAATTTACTTACTAAATCACCCTATTAAAAGAGAGAGGGAGAGAGAGAGAGAGAGAACATAAGGATAAATAAAAGCTTCCTACACATTAAGATTTTTCCCCTTAGAGTTCTTTGTGAGATAAGGGTTAAGTTACCACTGCATTCATTAGAAAATATGTCTGCCTTGGAATGGAAAAAATGTCTTTCGTTTTAGCCTGATACTAACAAAGAGTTTGGAAAAGAAAGATAAACATTTTCCAGAGTTCTTTAGGTTGTTATTCATATTAATTTGTTTTATGAATAATCGGCCAATTTTTTAAAATTTCCTTAAATAAAGAACCTGGAAACTGTTAATCCAATACATTTGTTGATTGAACACAGAAGTCATCTCGGGCTTAAAGGGCAATGACTCTACTTTTCCCCAGTATGATTTTACTTGTTTTACATTTGTTTGATTTCTAATAACATCTAACAGTGCCTGGAGTATGGTATCCTTAGAAGAAAAACTTGCTGAAACCCCAGCCAAACTCCAACTGATCTGAATTTCCATTTTAAGTATTATAACTTACAATCTTGTAATCCAAGTCCAGAGCAGTCAGCACTTTCTCTTGCTAGAATAAAAATGCTGCAGATAATAGTATAAAAAAGGAATGGTAAACGAATTTCCACTCCTACCAATGAATTAAAGCAAGGCACTAATGGTAAACTTAAGTCTTCTCTATGTGTTATAAAATGTCATTGAAAACAAAAATAGTAAATCCAGGCATTTCTTTATACACATATGTATGAACATGACATACACACACACACACACACACACACACACACTCACACAAACACACGTTTTTCTTTAATAAGTTTAGCTAATACTGCTAATTGTGAAAATGGAACTTCTGGTATCACCATGCCCCCTAGCTCCATATTCAAGTATTGTTTTAGCTTTGAATGATCACAGTTATTGTGTTTCTCCTTAAAGTACCAGTATCTCTTAATAAATTCTTACTAAAACTATATATAGCATTTCAGATCATATGTATCAAATTAGAGCTCAAATATATCATAAAAAGCATTGGACTATATTTGTAAAAGAAATGATAGTCATTAAAAACACAAAGAAGTGTCTAAATTATATCCTAAGGGTTTAAAGAAGTCAGCCTCTTCTCATTCCCAACACTAGCAAGTAGGCCAGGTGCTGAATGAAGGTCTATGGGGCAGCAAGAAAGAGGGGTGCTTTGTGCTGAGAAATGCCAAAATTCAAAAGCAGAAAAATGCTTCAGATATCTAAAATAGTGTGATTGGTAAAATGGTAAATATCTAAAATTTTGATGAAATGGAGTCTAAATTTTATAAATCTGTGAGTGTTGCTTAATAAATGAGCTTTGAAAACCCATTTAAGTGAATTAGGAGGAGGTTTGCCTCTTGACAACCCAGATTATAAATAAAAATTTTGCAAGAGGACAAGGAATAAAAATAGAAGGCTAGAGTTTATATTTAATAATAGTTTTGAGCTTTCCCATGGATATGGAGTCACTTTTCTGTTTTGTGGTTTGAGGAGACTAACTGGGAGGAGACTAATACATTCATTGGGCTTTTGCATTTTCCGTGAATGTCTGTGTAAATCTCCTACCCTAGGTATTCTGTGGAATATAACACTCTTGATAGAAGAGAAAAATCTATGAAATTCACCTGCCCAAAATAGAGGTATTTTTGTTTCAATTGTTAGACCACAGACCTCCAGAACACTCCACAGCTTCACCTGGTTGGTTGGCAGTGTAGTTTCAATAGAGGCTTCAGGAAAGTGCCAAGGCCGGCTTCATGTTAGCCCCCTTGTCTCTTTTGATCCCTGTGGGGCTCTGTGATTTTTTTTTTTCTTCCCATGACTGGACTAAAGTTTTATCAACGGGAGACTTGTGCCGTAAAGACTGAAATGTTAAAGAAAGCTGCAAGGAACAGCTTTGAGGCAAGGTTTCAAGCTTTGTCATCACGCTTGAAGAATTTTCTGTTTAATGTACTGTAATGCAGTATTCAATGGGGACACGTTTAATTGAGTTTTACACAACCCAGTTGGGAGCAGCGCTGCAAGGTAGGTGATGTCTAGGTTTTTAATCTTCCACTCCGGAGAGGCTTGTTGACGGAGAGGTTCTTTCTCTTTGTAAGAAAAAAAAAGGAAGCATGAGAAATGATACATCCGTGGATAAAACCAATTGGCAACCCCCAAAGGAATGAGGGCGATAAGGCGAATCCAGCACTTGTAAGAAATAAAAGAATCCAACTGTTCATTTAAATGAGAAACAACACGCAGGATGGAGGAGGCAGGGAGGCTGGGCACAGGAATGAGGAGGAATCAGACTGACAAATAGATCCAGTGGTGCTGGAGGAGGGATTCCAGCAAACAACCAGGGACTTGTCCGACCGAGGAGGTCCTCACTGGTGTATATTTTTAAGGAAAATAAAGGAGGAAGGGGACAGTTTTACTTTAGAAACAATGAATACCACGGCAGGAGTGGGTGCAGAGGGAGCTGCTGTTACATGAATAGCACTTAAAATAAATTGCATTTCTTTGTAAAGTCCCAACCTAACCCTTGTATCAACCTGGGTAAAAATAGCACTGGACCCTGTCAAGAAAGACAAAATAATACCTTATATATCAGCTCCAAGGTATTAAACTTTCTTAGCTCCGGCAGTTCTTTCTCCTGCTTTAGCAGTCTAAGCTGGCAAAAGCACGAAGCAGCTGCAGCATCCAAAGATTGCATTTCTGTTTTGTCTCCATGACACTAGGCCTAACATTGGCTCCAGAGTTGGTCCAAGCAGAACCTTTTTCAAAAAAACAAATTTTTAAAAAAATATTTATTATCAACTTTCTGGTCCCCAGCAGAGAAGGGCAACTAGATAAAGGATTACTCGGTATACTAATATATTTAAAGCATTCACTTAGAAAGGAATGCTGGTACTCTATCACTCCCCCCCCCACCCCATGAAATCTTTTGGGGCTGTCTTTTGAGATGCTGTTCCTAGGGGTGGTGGCTGGGTTTTGGTGTGCCTGTGAGTCCATCCCAGCAGAAGAGTGTGCCGTGATAACACAGATTTCCCAGGATTCCCACACTCCACCTGCAGTGAGAGACAACCCTTGAAGAATGTACCATTATCTTTCATCAGTGTTTGTGGCATGCAGATAACTAATGCATGGTTGCCTGTCAGGATGTTGCTAATTTAGGGCTGCTGACAAAGTGCCTGCTAGCCTGCACGTCAGTACATTATTGCCATGAGGAGCACCGCTTGTTTACCCTTTAAAATTCATTTGCTTTATTTAATAAATCTCTCCTGTATTAGGCACTGGGAATAAAATGAATAACCATTCAGATACTCTCCCTGTCCTCATGGAGTTTACAATTTCATGGGGAATAAAAGAAAAATCGCACAGGTTAATATAACATTTTAAAAAGAAAACTTGTGATTGAGATGTGGATAGTAAATATCCAAAATATTTTTTGTCTTATTCATAGACTTGATCTAAGAGACCACTAAAAACAAGAGCATATTTTAGAAATCCCTTTGCTTGTCGCATGCATTCATTCAACAAATATTTGTTATGCACCTGCTGTGTGTCAGGCATTGTTCCAGGTGCTGGGCACAGAGCAGTAATGAGGCATGTGCCTTTCTTTTCTCCTGGAGCTTACAGGATACCATTTTCTCACTTCATTCTTGTTACAACTTTTTAAAATGGTCATCATGATGATGATATTACCTAATGCTTATAAAGCATCTTATACTTGAGAAAGCACTTTTGCTTTTACTATCATTGAATGAGTGCATCAATCATGTGAGGTAGGTATTAATCCATTTTACACAAAAGAAATATGAAGCGCAGAGAAATAAAGTGATTTTCATGTCAAAGTTTCACAAGAAGATAAATTAAATGTGTGACTTTACCATAAGCTTCTTAATTTACTACATTCTATTACTTTGCTATTTATTACTGTGATTTTTTTTTTTTTTTTTTTTTTTTTTTTTTTTGGTTTTTGTCTTCCAATCATCTGTAGCAGTGTTTAAATTTTTTTGAAAGACAAAGACAATAATCAGAAATTGGGAGTCAGTTTGCCAAAATAAATACAGCTAGGTATGTCTGTTCACTTGGGAGGGTATTCTTATTGAAAATCAGCTAATGTTGTTTGAATTAGATCAAGAAAATTCTGCCTCACACAAATAGGTAATCAGAAAAGGGAGTACTTTAATAGCCTTTCCAGATACTTGAGGATATGCCTTTTTGATCAACAAAATCAACAAAGAGTAGTTTCTCAAAGGTTTCTAGATGCTGAAACCATGTTAATGATTTTGTATACATTGCTTCAAAAGTCATTGATCTCTCTTATATGGTATCATGCATTGGTTATTTGGAAAATATTAATTCACTCTTATGCAGATCCCTTAAATGTTAACACATTTCATTATACTATATCAAATAATCATTTTCCTTGCCATCACCACTAATTTCATTATAAACTTTTTTTTTTTTTTGGTATTGAGGATTGAACTCAGGAGTGCTTAACCACTGAGCCACATCCCCAATCCTTTTTATTTTGAGACAGGTTCTCTCAAAGTTGCTTAGGACATCCCTAAGTTGCTGAGGTTGGCTTTGAACTCCCAATCCTCCTGCCTCCGCCTCCCAGGTCTTTAGGATTATAGAGTTTACCACTGCACCTGGCTTATCAAAAACTTCTTTAAGTAGTGATATCTTATCAAGTTTTCTAAAATTCTCATTTTCACTTGAAAACTAGAATTTTGTTATTATCAATTGAATTAATTAGTTTTGTGTAGTTATACCAGAATACTTGATTCTGGGAATTTTATAAAGTAAAGAAATTTCTTTACTTCACATTTTCTGCTTAAAGTCCAAGATCTGGTGGACCCATATGTTTGACTTCTGATTAGGCCACCTGACTGTGTCACATCATGGTGGGAAAGCAAAAAGGGAAAGAGTCATATGCAAAAGGGGACAAGTGCATAGGCTAGTCTCACTTTGTAACAAGTCATTCCTGCATTCTCTGTCCAGGAGGCCAGTGTTAAGCCCTTCTGAGTAAGTGATCCTATGACCTAATTCCTTCCCATAGGTTTTACCTATTAAAGAAGTCTCTCTGCTTCTCAATACTGCCACGTTGGAGATCCAGTCTCTAGCACCTGAACCTCTGAAGAACAAACCTACTCCAAGTATAGCAGCATCACACTGACAATTGTTTTCCTTAAAATAAGATCAGTCAGAGGGAGCCGGTGTTATTAATGGGCAGGGAGCTTGTGTTATTAATGGGCAGGGACCTTGTCAGTCATGTATTTTACAACTGAGGAAGATTGAGGACCATGGTTCTAGAAACCACCTAATCTTAATCTGATGACAATTCTCAGTGATTTGAGTCTACAAAGTACAAAGCAAGTATTTTACTGTTTTTTGTTTTTTTCCTTGCCACTGTGACCAAAAGACCTGATAAGAACAATTAGAGGAGGAAAAGTATTTGCGGGCTCAAGTTTTCAGAGGTCTCTGTGTATACATGGCTGACTCCATTGCTCTGGGCCCTAGATGAGGCACAATACAATGACATAAGAGTGTGAAGAGTGTTGTGGAGGAAAGCAGGTAAAGGACATGGCAACAGGAAGCAGAGAGATGCTAAGCTCAGCTCACACAATGTATACCCCAAACATGTGCCCCAAGGACCCATCTCAGGCTGCAGGCTACCTTGCCTACTTACCACCTAGTTAATCCCTATCAAGGGATTAATGCAATGATTAGGTTAAAAATCTCACCACCCAATTGTTTCACCTCAGAACTTTCTTGCATTGTCTCACACATGAGCTTTTGGTGTACATCCCATATCTAAACCATAACAGTAAGGGGAATATCAGGAATTAGAAGAATAATGAACTCCAAAATTCCACCTAATGAAAAAATTATTTATATAAGTTGCTTATGTTTTTACAAAAAAATGTAATTGTTGTATTTTGTGTTTAAAACACTTCTGCCATGGATTTTAGGGCCTCTTTCTGAGCTAGCTCCTGGTTTTGATTAAATCATAAAATCAGAAACCAATCTCCAAAATGATTGTAGTCTTTATCCAGGAATCGTTTAATGATTCACTGCTTCTGTGAATTATTAAGACAATCTGTAGAAGAGATAATTAACTAAAAGAAAAGTCTGTAGAAAACTCACTTTAGTGTTTGTCATGCTTCTGGCATGTGTGTAAGTGAATGGGGTGCCTGAAACCCAAATAACCTCTGTTTAAATCCTGGCTCTTTCATTTACTAGCTGCAAGGCCTCAGGCAAGTTACCTAACTTCTCTAACTTGGTATATCATCTTTGTAAAATAGGAAAACAAAAACCTTCACCTTATAATGGAATATATGTGAAGGAAGAGTTCAGAACCGTGGCATTCAGTAAATGCTATGCAATCGTGAACAAATGTGACCTTGAGCTAGTTTCTCCTTTATATTACAGTGAAGCATGAATCTAAAACATAGATAAGGAATCACAATTATTCAAAGTTAAGATGATTTTAAGTGAATTGTATTATCAACTATTAATATTTGGAGTTTGTATTGTTTGAATCATTAATCTTGGCATCTGCAGGGTGATAAATAGGTTCAAAGATATCTCTGAAACATATTTGCATAAGTGACTTTGTGACAAGCCCTACTGGAATCACTGCTGTTTCACAAAACTGCCCATTTACTCTGTTTCCTGCTCTCTTTTGAAAATGAAGAAACTTACAAAACACTCCTTTATAAAAACCGTCATGAAAGTACTTAGAGGGGAAAAGGGCGATTTAGGGCCTAAATAAAAGAAGCAGGGTGAAGATTACTGACTTCTTGATGTTCCACCATAACACACCAGACCCAAAGAATAGTGCCCTATCACAGCAATTTTGTATGAGCATTCTAGAAAAGCATCCCCTGAAGGATTCTGATAGAATGCTCAATTTTCTCCCTCTGTTCCTTGCTTTACACCCCAAACTACCAAGTTCATGCTTCAAAAATCACTTTGGAGACAGGCCATGTTCATGTAGCCAGCTGGCTCTATCTGTTTGTCATCAAATAGATGAGCTGTTCTCAAAGTGTGGTCCACAGACCACTGGGATCACACAACACTTTTCAGGAGGCCACGGGGTCAAACCTACCTTCATATTGTTACTGAGATATTATTTTCCTTTCCCATGGTGTTGAAATTTGCATTGCTAGTGCGATGATGGTTAAAACCACTGGACAATTGGCATGAATTAAGGCCATTACAACAAACTACTAGAAAATCACAGTATTTTTTTTTCACCACCAAACTTTAGGAATTGAAATGAATAAACAGAAACTTAGTATTACTTTAAGAATTTTTTTTTTTTTTTAACTTTTTCTGCTTTGGGGATTGAACCCAGGGCCTAGTGCATATTAAGGAAATGCTCTATGACTAAGCTACATCCCAACCATTTCTACTTTTTTTTTTTTTTTTTTTTTTTTTTTTAATGTTGAAATATAGTCTTACCCAGGCTGGCCTCAAACATCATCCTCCTGCTTTAGCCTCCCAAGTAGCTGGAATTGCAGACATCCACTACTGCACCTGCCTTACAAATATTCTTGATGAAGCAGTAGAAGTTAATTTTAGACCCTTGAGTACAGGCTGTTTTAATATTGTCTGTGACAAAATGGAAAATACGGAAAAAATATTTGTATGATGACGGGTTAAAAAATGGAATTTGCTCTTTTTATTTCCTTAAAACACTATTTTTACTTCAAAAAATGTCTGACAAAGTATCATAATGAAATTTGGATATTTGGATGAATTTTCTCTGAAATAAATGAAATGGACCTATTGCTTCAAGAAAAACAACTGACAGTACTTACATTCAATGATAAAATCAAGCTTCAAGCAAAAATTAGAATTTTAGAAGTTTGCGGTGTCCACCACTATGAATTTGACAGCTTTCTAATACTTGAAATTTTATCTGAAGACTGACAGTGATAGTACAGAATGCAATTTTTTTGATGGTATATAATAAGATGTGCCAACATCTGGAAGATCATAATTCAGTAAACCAAGATTGATCAAATGATCAATGCATAATGCTACAAAATTATACACAGGCAAAAAAGATACAAAGTGCAACAGAGGTAAATGGATTTAAAATAACAGAGTGTGAAAAGACCTTATTATGGTTGTCAGATTCTACACTGCTATTTACATTTAAGAAGGTAATACTTGTTGAGTTTTGGTGTAGTATCAAAGATGAATTCCTCAGTTATTTGGAAAGGTTTTTAAAATACTCATCTCCTTTCCAACTACATATCTATGTAAGGACAGATTTGCTAGTACACTTCAAACAACATACGACATCGGACTGAATGCAGAAACACAGGAGAATCTAGCTCTCTTCCATTAAAGCCAGCCATATAGGAGATCTGCTAAAATGTAATGTGATATCACTTCTCACTTTCTTTTTGTTTGAAAAATATAATTAATTCTTTAAAATTAAAATGTTTCATTCATGCTAGGAGGCCTACATTCATTATTGTTGCTTTTAAATGGATAAACATATTAAAAATATCTTAACTTGGATTTCTGTTGTAATACATGTTAATAGATAGAAACCATATAAACCAAAGATCTTTGGGGTTGGTCCTCAATTTTTCAGAGTGTAATGGGATCCTGAGATCCAAATGTTAGAGAACCGCCGAGGCAGATTACATAAGAGGGACTTAAGAAAGTTTAATTCACAGTCTACTTAGTTAAACTCTCCAGGTCCAGACAGGCCATTGACTTCTCTCAGACACACACACCTTATGTAGCAGTTTCCAAATTGGGATAAGACTCAGCTGAACTTGCCCTCACTACCCCTTCTGATCTGTACAAGCCTTTACAAGCCTTTACAAGCTGTTCTCTAATTCATTCAAAATAAAAAGGATTTTTAAACATGTGCTGGTCTAATTTTAGATGAAAGTGAAATGTCAATTAAGAAGTCTAATTTAGCTCTAGCCACTAAATTAGCTTTTTCCACCTTGCAAAGCAGTGGCCAGAGTGAGGCAGACATGGAAAAAGATGACTGAGTTGACATTTCAGAATGCCAGTTTTGCTGACCTGCATTATCTTACAACAGGAAAAGTACTTCAGGCAGTAGAATTATCCTTTCCTTAAGGGGGGAAAAAGTAGGGATGTCTCTTTTGTCTACCTAGATTTCTAGTGTTCCCTCTTTTCAGAATTATCAGAATTGTTCATGATGGATTTCCATAGTTATGAAAATAATTTGATTCAATTCACATTAGGTTTTAAAATGTGAGGGAAAGTTTTATGGATAGTCCACCAAGCCTATTAACTTTATGAGAAAATAATAATATATTAAATATATTAATATTCAGCAAGAATGAGCTGTTTCCTTTTTCTATCCTGAAATATTATTATGATATTATTCATGGCATCAGTATGACATTGCTTTAGTTTCTTAACTATAATTGCATCTAACACAATGAGAATCATATTTTCATTTTGTTTGGATTCCAAACACCTAGCAGAGTTTAGAAGGTCAATCAATGTTTTTTTTTTATTTTGAATGAGTGAGTGAATTAGTCAATTCATCAATAGAAAACAGAATTGATTGTCAGTGTGAAAAACCAAGTTACTCAAATATTTCTTTGTTTTTATAAGAATTATTTGACCTGAAGACTATACATGGAATGTTTTGCTGTTAAAGGACAGAGTAGAATGAATGCTAAACTAGCTATAGAAATGCATACTTTGTTCTCAGTTACTGTATTGCAAGCAAATGTTACATACAATTTCTGGGAAATCTTTGGAAAAATTTAGTGAAAATAGAATCATGAAAATCATACTCCCTATGGATATAGATAGTCATATATATGCTTTATTCTAGTTTTATTCTCTCTAAAATTCTTATAACTTTAATTCTTATCACTAGATACTCAAGACATTTGAATTTTACCTCACGTCTTTAGCTCATCTACTTTAATGGTTACTTTGAAAATAACATAGCTTAATGTCTACTTTGAGGCAAGAGCCTAAAAAGAGATACAGAATGATAATACTGCTAAATTGTTAGATGCTACTAATGTTTTGTTTTATTTTGTCTTTTTCTTTAAGGCATGTGTATGGAGAGAGAGAGAGAGAAAGAGAAAGAGAGAATATGTGTGTGTATAAATAAGGATTAAAAATCTGGTTGAATCCATCATTGTATTTATATTTAGATCTATCAGCTTAGGATCAAGTTTTTGATAAATGTGCCAGGGTCAGTAACTGTAATCCTCTTATGCTCCTTAAGGCAATATTTTAAAATATGATTCTACTCTCTGCTAAAGGGTATGGGACTGCAGCTCTAGAAGCAAAGGTCTTGCAAGCACACCCCAATAGTAGCTGTGTCATGTATGATAACTTTATCAGTATCATTTCACATTACCATCCGACTAGCAAGCCACCTCTCAAATTACTGGGAAGGAATGGTAGGAAACAACTTTACATAAAATTGCTCTCCTGGAACCTTCTTGTCGTTGTTGTTGTTTTTTTTTGAACAAATTTTAAGAAAACTCAAGTCTCTTTGACAGATAAGTCATGACTGACATTAACTAAAAATGACAGTACTTTTTAACAAAAGCAATAGCCAAAATCCAAAGGAATTTTATTATTTTATATCCTTTTGAATGGTATTGGTTCAATTATAGCATTTAAAATATTATTGAGATGTGACATAAACACCAGAGTGTTTGCAGTATATATAAATGATGAAGCAAAACAGTGAAGAACATTCAGGAACCCACCACTCAAATTAAGAAGTGGAACTACACAGTGACATGTCACACCACTCTTATAAATATTCCCTCCATAATAATAAGACTTTATTCTGTACTTTGTATAGATTATGTTCTACCCACCTTTTAAAATAATTTTATCAGATATGCCTGTAGTCCTAAAACATATTTCTTGGTTTTGCTAAGTGACTTATTACTGATTTCTTGGGTAGTTCACCACCTAACTATTGGAAAGAAGGAAAAATCCGTTCATGGTAACTAAATTTAAAAATCTCTCGACTTGCACTAGAAGTTTTGTTGTTGTTGTTGTTGTTGTTGTTGTTGTTGTTGCTGGGGATTGAACCCAAGTCCTCATACATGCAAGGCAAGCACTCTACCAACTGAGCTACATCCCCAGCGCACTAAAAGTTTTTAAAAAATAACTCAAAATGAGAAAATAGGCCTAAATATTATGAACCTTCTAGAAAAAAATGTAAGGAAATGTTAGGGATCTTAGGTTAATCAAAACATAACCCAAAAAAACACCAAATTGATAAATTGGACTTCATGAAAATTTAAAAACACTTTAAAGAATGTTGTTAACAGAATACAAAAGTAAGCCAAAAACTGGTAGAAAATATTGCCAGACACATTTTGAATACTGGATTTATATCCAGAAAATGTAAGGAATGTCCAAATCCGATATTAAGAAAATGTCTTAATTGTTTTAAATGGGCAAAACATTTGTATGCACAAATTGCTGAAAAAGATAGATAAATGGCAAATTAACACATGAAAAGTTGTTCAATATCATTAGTTATGAGGCCAGCTCAAATATAAAAGCACAGTGAGATACCACAGCACATTATTAGTAGAGTGCCTAAAATTGAAAAGAAGGATCATATCAAGGGTCAATGAGGAAGTAAAACCCTCACACACTGTTGATGGAGATGCAAACTTGTATAAATACTTTAGAAAAATTTGGAGACTTCTTAAACCTTTACTTGTATACAAATGTTCTTAGGGACTTTATTATAATTTCCAGAGACTGGAAACAACCTCAAACCCCTCAAAAGGTGAATGGATAACAAATCATGGCAATTCTTGCAACAGAACTGTACTCATCAATTAAAATACACAGAAAACCTCTACTAGCCTGAGATTGTATATATTATAGAATGTAAGTTGGTCAACAATATTATTAGTAGGTTAATTGAAACTACTTTTGTGAAAATCATTTTTAAAGTCTGATGCATATCCTGACGCATGGATCCAGTTTCTTCTACCTTAGTATAAAAATATTATGTTGGGCATATTTATGCAAAATTTTCATTGCAGTTATTTATTTTCTAGGGAAGTAGGAATGGAAATAGTGTCTTGCGGGTACAAATATTTTGCCATGAAATATGCTAGGATGTAAGGATTTTTCAGACAATTATGAGCAATTTATGAGTCCTCTGTCTTTTGAGAGATTTGTGTGTAACCAAGGTTTTCAAACATGTACTATTTTAGTATTTTTTGAACTTTTAATATTTTGCTAGATTAATATGCCTTCTATTAGAATAAATAGAGATTAAATAAAGGTTACTTTGTCTTCTATTGTACAGCTAAATTAAATATTTTTATTTTTATTTTATATTTTTCCTCTTTTGCATATCATCCACTAACCATAAGTATATTTAGAATGATAATTTAACAATTTCTCATGTGTTCTGTAATTTTTTTGAAAATATGTTGATTATTGATATTTTTCTTTTTGAAGGCTCTCAACTGTATAGGTCTTTCTATTTTCCATTTATTTACTTCCTATATCTTGGAAAGACCATTCACACTTTGGAGATCAAATAAAATTTCTTTTTTTTATTTTTTACTTTAAATATTTTTAAAATCATTGTATACTTTTAATCTATACAATAAATAAGTAAATATAATAATTTAGTTACCAACAGTATTAGGGCTTTTACCTTCATCAGAAAATTTTCTATGTGCTTTTACATATTTACTTATTTAATCCTCTCAGTCAATAACCCTATAGGTATAGCATCTTTATCTCCATTTAATTGTAGGGGAAACTGAAGCCCAAAAAGAATAAGTAATTTGTACTAATAAAATGTCAAATTAGAAGCAAACCAATCATCTCTTAATTCTTATGATATCATGCCTTTTTAACTTGATTTTGAATTTTATATCCTCTTACGTTTGTGACAGTAAATGACTTAAAAGTGCAACTGATTCATCAAATTAATTCTTATACATACTAGACTTTTTTAAGAACCATTAATTCTACATATACATTTATCTTTCCCTATTCCTATTTTCTGTTGACTTGATTTTGTACCTTAATAGAATACTTTACCATATTATCTTTTGTTCTAATATTGATTTATTTCTATTTTGGTCCTGGGGACTGAACCCAGGGGTACTGTACCACAGAACTACATCCAAACCATTTTTTTTTCTTTTTTTTTTTGAGACAGGATCTTGCTAAGTTGCAAGGTCTGGCTTTTATCTTGAAATCCTCTTGCCTCAGAATCCTGAGTAGTTAGATGGGATTACAGGGTGTGTACCTGGTAGTTGGCTAGTTTTCTAGTTATGTTAGCTCTTTGCATGTATTCACTCTATCATGCAAACAAAATAATTTTCTTTAGTTAAAAAAATACTTGATGGGATTTTGATCAATAATGATTATATTAATAAATCAATTTGGAAGTTAATTGGCATGAAATGGTTTCTCCATTTTAATTCTTTCTTTATATTGTTAAATTCTGACCAGTACATTTCTTCATACTGGTTATAGATATTCCTTTTTTAAAATATTGCCATTCATACAGCAGTTTGTTCTAATTATGAATGAAATTGTATAGTAATTATAGTTTTCTTTTTTAGTGATACATAAGAACCCTTTTTTTCCCCCAGGGGGTGGGTGTACTGGTGATTGAACCCAATGTACTCTAAAACTGAGCTACATCCCCAGTCCTTTTTTTTTTTTATTTTAAGACAGAGTCTCACTAAGCTGCTGAGACTGGCCTCAACCTTGGAATCCTCCTACTTCAGCCTCCTGAATCACTGAGATTTCAGGCATGTGCCACCACACTCAGATAATGAGTACTATTGATTTTTAAAATCAGATGTTATTAGTTATAACATTATTTCTAATCTGTAAATAATGACTTTTTGTCTACCTTTCTCATGACCGTAGTTTGTATTTTTATTCCCTGCCTTATTACATTGGCTAGAATTTCTAGAAACAAATAATATTACTGATTGTAAATTTCTAAACATTTACAAACACTATTTAAATAAAAGTAAAATATAGGGGGCAGGTACCACAGAATTAATTTTTTACTGTTTTTGTTTAACTTAAGGCCTATATTTTAAAGAAAAACAGATTAGCACAGTGAGGCATGAACATTGGCTTTCCAATTACCAGACTGATCTGGCTAAGCAACATCTTTCAGGAAACGTGCAATGGAATTCATCTGCTCCGTTGCAGTAAAGAGAGTCATTCTGAAATTCTGATGGCTGTCATCCAGATAATGGAAATGACATGGAGAAATGGCTGAAACTCTTTACTTGGAATGAAACCCTGCCTGTTATTCCTACTTTTATCTCATTCTAGCTACTCCTTCGCTGTGCGACCAAGAGAGACAAGGAAGGAGGGGTTAGGAAGAAAATTTGGGCCCCCTTATAAACATGCATATAATTTTCCATATTTCTACTTCTCTTTCTTCAAATAGCACACAACTTTTTTTTTTCTTACCTGCAATCCTCAATTGTATACCTTGCCTAAAATTCATTAACAATCGCATCCTATTTTAGGGGTCAAAAAACACAAAACACTCCCATGTCTTATAACAATACCCAACAAAGATAAATTTTATTTTTTTAAATCTTTTCATTGTTTATCTATCTAAAAATTTTTAAAACCTAGTATTTTTTGTAAAAATAAAAATAAAAAGGATTAAAAATATATCACTAAAAATTTCATTGTAGGCACACAATTAGATGAAGTCTACATAAAATATAATCTTCAAAGTGATAGTTGATGACCCCTCCATATAATAAGTTTTAAATCATTTCTGATGGCATGGCTATCACACAACATTCTGAAATTTTAAATGATAGAGAGGTCTAAGAGGATTGTTTCTCTGATAGCGTGCTGACCCTATATGCCTCCATTTCAGGTTTCTTGGCTACAAAGAAAAAAAGAGAGCATTACATTTAGGAATTTTGTTGTTGTTGTTAAAAACAATTGTGAGCTCATCTCCACACGACATGTTTCTGGAAACTAAAGCATGAGGAAAATGAAGCCATGTAATAGAGCAGGGACTCTGATGTCATGCTCATCAGGGTTCAGGACCTTGTTGTTCCTGCAGCTTGTTGTGTGACACTAAGTGACTCGCTTAATTTCTCCCCAGGCATTGCTTTCTCTATATGTTGGGTCATTATGAAGTAGTAATTTATAATTTTTTGTTTCCGTGCGAGTCGCCATGATGATGATGATCATGATGATGTCTATTTGTTCATTTGGAAGGGAGGTTTTAGGCCTGTCTTCTTTTAGGGTCTATTTCATAACCTTCCTACATTTATTGCAAATATTATACAACTCTATAGGCACTTAGCATCACTGTCTTAGTTACCTAATTGAAATAAAATAAACCACTAAAGAGTATTGTATTATACAAAAAAATTAGGATCATAGGTTAGGAGACAAAAGGTTTCTATGTAAATGTGTCCCATCACAGCCTCAGTTCGAGCCTCAGATTCTACATTTGTCAAATGCAAACACATCTTTGCTACCTTACATGAGTTGTTATTGTTAAGGTAACTGGGACTGGGGTTGTGGCTCCATGGGAAAGCACTCACCTAGCATGTGTGAGGCCCTGGGTTCTATCCTCAGCACCACATAAAAATGATAATAAAAAAAGGTATAAAAAACAAATAGTCAAACACAAAGATCAACTGACATATTAGTGCTTGAAACATTGTAAATCTTTGAGGTGTGAACACTGCAGAGAGATGGAAATCCATTTGAAGATGTGGAAGCAAGTATTTTAAGACTTGATTCTAAAATGCTAACATTATGTGAAAGTTATGTGTTATGTATCACTGGCTTTCTAAAGTTTGGTAAAGCTCACCAGCTATAAATTAAATGGTTTTCATAATTTTGTCATTTAGTATATTCATGAAGATTGGATAACAGAAAAAAATTATGATTGCCAGGCTTTAACCCCCTTTTTATTAAGGTAAACATCCACTATATATGTCTTGTTTGCTTTTCCACTAAAGTTTATTATTAACTCCTCTGCACAGTGTATTTTCAATTTGTTATATATCCAAAGCAAGCTGTCCTCACTGAGACAGAGTAGAGAATGCCAAACTCTTAGCTGGGAGATCTCTGCCCTCTCCAAAGCTCTTCTACCAATTTTTTAAAAAATGCTTTTTTAGTTGTCAGTGGACCTTTATTTTATTTATTTGTATATGGTGCTGAGAATTGAACCCAGTCCCTCACACATACTAGCTAAGTGTTTTACTACTGAGCCTCAACCCTAGCCTGTCCTCTACTAATTTTTTAAAAGTGTAACTTTCTTCATGTTAAAGAAAAAATACACTTATTACCACATTTGTACTACATTAGACATTAAGCTCAAAGTGAGTTTATCTGAGGTCTAGGTGGCTTTCCAGTTCAGGGAAAGCCACCTCTTTCTCAGACTCATTGCAGCCTGTTAATGAACTGGGTAACAACTGTTGTGTGGGGGAATTAACGATACTCAATAATGAAAGAATGGGAACCCTGGCTGGATGAATTATGCCTGTTCTTTCGTTCTTTCCAAAGAAGAAAATGGAAAGATCCCATAGCATCACACTTATGATGATATTAAAACTGTGGGAATTTGATCAGATAAAAAACATGTTAAATGAAATCCTCTGTCTAAACACTCATGTCAAGAAAGGCAATTTTAGTTATGCAGTGGTGTAGCATTTTGTTTTTTCTGCAATAAAGCCATCAGATCAATAAAAAATTATGTAGCAGATTATTATTACACTGTGCTCACCATAGCTCTAATCGTAAATAATACAGCAGTTATCCTGGTTATATTAATTATAATTAGAATGCAGATAATGCAGACGGTCTTTTATTACTAGAGCCAAATCAATTTCCCAGTGTTATTCAATGCAAGGTCACACAAAGTTGTGGGAGCTTTCAGACTTCTTATGAAATGGCCTGCCTGCCTGTGTGAGAGGGGGTTTGGCTCAGCTGTGCAAGACACATTGACTGGGAAGAGCATCGAAATAATTACAGCCATGAACCTTTGCCTATGATGGCGGAATTTCATTTTATAAAGTAAGCATAGCTGTAATCCAGCCTCCTTTATGGTAGGAAGCCTCATAAATCTTTCAGAGGAGACCAAGTCTTGTGTTTACTGGTAAAGAGGAAATCAAAATAGATTTGTTTGCATTGCTCATTTCTCCTCATTGCCTTTTGTCCCATACCTTGGCATCATATTTTTAAAAATCATTCCATATGTAATCATCTTGTAATGATGGAGGGGAAGCCACCGAACAACAAACTCATGGAAATATATGAGGGATTCAGTGTGGGTGGCTAGGAGGGTGCCCTACTTTACACTCTCATTTGGGGACTTTTACAAAGCTATAGTTTCCTTTGTCAAAAAGAGGGTGTGAAATGAGGAGAAAGCAAGAGAATGAGATAGAGGTTCAGTTGAGAAGACATCTTTATGTAGGTGCCTTAACCGTGGTCCAGTGGAAATGCAAGAGCAGGATTCCCAAACCAATGGAGCCAGGCACTGTGGTTCAAATAAACTGACATACTTAGGTACCAGAAAGGGGCAGATTTATAATTCTGGATGCTCTGGTTGAGCAAATCCAATAGTGATAGATTAGAAGCTCATATGTTCCTGATCTTTCCCAAGTTGTGAAGCCCAGATGGAGTAAGATCACAAGCTCGAGTGAGATTAGTTCTGTAATTGAGGGAGTGAATTGGACGGAGAGTAAAATAATAGAATTTGTAGAAAATGTACCAAAATATGAATTGGAAAATTCAAGAGGCATATAAAGAATTTTTTAAAATGTTTAATCACTGCTCTGCATATCTGTGGGATCATTGTGGCCCATAGGCCCTCAGTGTCTGCCCTCTGCCTGAAGAGACACATGTTGTTCCATTGGTCATTTGAAAACTTGTGTGTCCAATCCACTGAAAAAATTTATTCTGAGATTTGAGAAACTCAGTGATATTAAGAAGTGGTATCAGTAAATGTGGAAAAATGGTAAAGTTATTCTGAAGACCCGTTGAGATGTTGTAACCAAAAAGAAACTACCATTATGTGCTTTAAATACAAAAAAAGTGCCATTTTCTTATTCAAAGTATTTTATGTATTTCATATTGAATCTCTATAATTTTCCCTTTTCCACCAAAATAAAAACACAGCCTAAATCAAGTATGTTACCGTAATATTCTAATTTTTCTCTGACATGATATGTTTCACTTTTTGTTGGAAAATATATTTTCTCTTGCATTATTGAAACCATCTCTTCAAGAAAAAAGAAATTATGGATAATTCTTACATAGAGCATTCCATAAGTACATTAGAAATGAGGTTGAGGTGGTTCAATATGAGGTAGGTACTAACATCTATGTATGAGTAAGTGGAGGTACAAAGAAGTTTAGTAGATTGTTGAAGGCCACCCAGCTAATGTGTGGTAGAAGAGGCTTTGCACTCAGTCAGGCAACCTCCAGGGTCTCCACTCTTAAATAAAACACTATTCTGCCAAATCCAGTCTTTACAATAGGATATCCCTAAAAATCAAACAATTCTACTCAACAAGTAATTGTCTCTCCTGTTTCCCTCTCTCAAAACACTACAAATTCCATTTGATATCATAGTAGTTTAATTTTTACTTACTGTTTTCAAATTAGTTCTCTTTCTTGGAGGTACCTAGAATATGAACAGAGACACCAATTTCTATAGTAACTTCCAGTGCTTTGAATAATAGGATTTGGGAATTATTTTGAGTGCAAAACATAAGGAAAAAAAAAAAAAAAGTCTAAATGTGACCTTGTCGGCTGAATTAACTTCTAGGAGATCCCACTTTAAAATGATATGTCTAGCATTATCATTTTACTGCTGAAAACTGGGAAGCTTTCCAAATTTTAACTTACAAAGTTATTGTACTTCCAAATGAGAAAAATGTCTTTTGAGGTACTTTCTTTTTGTTGAATACTGTAATAAATGGCTCTGTAATATCCTATGCAAATAGCCAATGTTGTAATTTGGAGCTGCTCATAAGAAGTTATCATGAATTGAGCATTTCCGAAGACTTTTGTTTAAGTGTTTACTCTGCAGTTTATGTGCTCCATCCTGCCTGAATTACATACCATTGGCTTTTTTTCTCAGTCGTGTTCTTTATACCTTTTCCCTCCCCCACGCTGCCCTGGTTCCATCTATAGCATGTAGGAGGTCCAGAAGTTTAGCACAGAATTAATTCTGCATTGAAAGGAAGACCCCGTATTTCTCAAGTGGATGATTAGGCTTCTGTTTTGTTCATTTTGTTAGCCCTGTCTTGGCTTTTCTACACTTTATTGCAGACCCTCCGTGACTAAAGATCTATCTAATCAGCTGCAAGTTACATGTAAAGCACCCCTAGCAAAATCGCTGAAAATACTTCCTTTCTCTCCCCTTCATCAATTGCTCATATCAGTAATAGGGAATTAGCTTTAAAAATATAATCTGATTGTATTATGTTGACCAGTCTTGCACATTTCCATTCAGCACTCACTTTCATCGTCTGTTTTAGAAATGGCCTTTATGCCTCCTGGTCTCAACATAGGGTAAAAAGGACCATCTGGACACCACATACGAGGAAATCAGACATCTCTTAGTTCAATCATGCCCAAAAGGATAATTTCTTGTCAGATAAGCTGCTCTGCACTAAGTCTGATAACTAACAAAATTATCATATGGTAATTTTAACTGTAAATTGCCCATTTTTGTCCTGATTTTCTCTTTTATCCCATTGGTAACCACCCTGTGAGTTCTACTCCTACGCACTAGTGCTCAGAGCAGCCCCAGGTTGTGACAGTCCAATTACAGTGGCCGTGATATGTCTGAACAGCAGTGTAGTGTGTCGTTGGCTTAAGCAGCATAATGCAGTAAAGTAGAAGCAGATAATTGTATAATGGCATAATCTGATTTCTAACTTCTAGACACATCACAACATAGTCAAAGCAATGAATTAAAGTATGAGGAGCAATTGGTGAGTTTGGAGTCACATCGCTGCAGCTTGCTAGCCAGTGTGATCTTAAGGAAATTAATAACTTTTTTGGCCTTCAGCACTCTTATCTGAAAAATGGGAGGCATTTCTCTTTGATTATCACCAGGAGAGGCACTGTGCTACCTGCCAAGGCATCATGTTTAAATTTTAAGTATTACCATAAGTTAAGCATACCAGAAGATGTTCTAGTTTTAAAAAACCAAAATTCCTATATTGTCTTTAAAAGCAGGATGATGTGGCATCATCCATTCCCTATTTCTACGTGGCACAAAAAACTATGAAGTAGCCCCTTTCCATACAAGCAGCAGTGTTTGGTGCAACTCACTTTAGTGCCTGTTTGACTTGATTTACACATTTATATTGCCTATCTGGATCCTGGAAAAATTTGAGCTAGTCACCTCTGTTGTTTATAAATGTTTTTAGATTTACTAAAAGTAAACTGTAAACTAAATTAAATTAACACTTTAGTTATTAAATTAAATTATTAGGGAATGGATGATAGCAAATCATCCTCTTTTTAAAGACAACACAGAAATCTCCATTTTTAAAATGTGCAACATTTCTGGTATTCTTAAACAATGGTAATACATAACACTTAAACATGATGCCTTGGTAGGCAGGCATCATGCCTTTAGTGGTGATAATCAAATGAGAAAAGGCCTCCCATTTTGCAGATAAAGGTTCTAGTTCTTAGCACACACCCTCAATTTGGAGCCTTGAGAACCAGCTTTCAAATATCACTTCTCAAGCTTGAGTGAGAAAAGTTTTTCTATATATTAAATTTCCATAATAATAACTATGTAATGGAATTATGATAATTTCAGAATCTATCAAAACATTTTGCAACAAACACACATTGAATATATAATATTTATTTGTACTTGGAACTTTTTTAAAAAGAAAAATAGTTTGGATATTGCTTCAAGAGACTTTACTTATTAGACCTTAAGTTGACCAATATTCCCAAATCTAATGAAACAGATTATACCTTATATATAAATTAGATTACATACAACATTTGGTTTGTTTTCCATATTTTGTTGTAGAAAATCTTTTAACCTGTGTATTTCCATCTATTTGTGTTAAGAAATGGAATGAAAAAATTTATAAAACTATATATATAAAATATAAACAATGTTTATATATACCAAGCTATTCATGTTAGCTTGGGGAAGGGTTGAGTATTGGTTATTGGGGAGTTTTCAACATGACATTTCTGCCAATCAGGTCTTCCATTTTCCTTCCTGGGATATTCAGGTCACAAATCAATCAAAAATTATGTAAACCATGTAGCTATGGATTGAAAATGCCTACAACAGGGTCTTGCTTATTTTAGGAATTCAAAGAATGTTAAAATGCAATGAGACCAAACATGAGCATAAACAGACATCAGAAAACTAAACTGAATTGCTCTCTTGTTTTATAACAAAAATGAATTGTGATTTATAGTAAAAATCTGATAACTTGTAATTCATAAAATCCTCCTCCAAAGAGCAGGGTATATTTTATGCTACTTTCTAATTATGTATATTATTACCTCTTCTCTATTCATCTGTTTACTATCCTCCACAAGGCCAGCAGGGATGGAGTATATACTGTTACCTTTATTTAATATGTGATAAATGAAAAATGAAGAGATTGAAGTGGCTTTCCATGGTCATCAGTTATATGATGGAGAAACTGAGTTACCAGGAGATCGCCTGGATCTCCGATGTGCTTGGCAGGAAAAAAAAAAAGAAAAAGAAAAAAAAAAAAAAAACCTCTGGGGTTCTTTATACATTTTAAATATTTAGAATACGTTTGAATTACAAAAAACTTTCAAATATATACACTGATTCATGAAAGCAAAATAATGATTTATTATAATATGAACAGAAACATTATTTTCTTTATTGAATAACTTGAATAAATAAAAAATCGCATAGAACATCAAGGGGTAAACAATACATAATATAGAATATTACTATATAATAAGACTTTGATATCCATATTTATTTATTATAAAAAGAACTAATAGGAATGAATAAGAAATCTACTAAGACTTGAATGGAAAACTGTAAAGGATATGAAAACATAATTTATACACATTCACAAAAAGCATTCTTGATTAGCATCATGAGTATCAGTGGTTCTTTGTTGTTCTGAAAATAGGGCCAGATTTTTTGGCATGTCATATAAATTCTTTTAGCTACATGACCCCAGTTAGCTCTCTAGCCATATCTTTCACCATCCATCACTTCACATCTCTACCCTGCCCTCTTGTCAATCAGTCCTCAGAATCCATCAGTATGTGCTGTCTCCCACTACCCTCTTCTGCATAAGAATATACTGACTGTAAATCAACCACAAAACATGCTGTTTAGTTCAGATGATATTTTTTTTTTGGTAGACTTTCTGGAGAAAGGAAGCATCACATTGACTGTGTTCTACCACCACATCCTCATTTCATTGGAGGACATCAATAATTCGTAGATTATACTAGGAGGTGATAAAATGCATGACTGCATAAGCGGGAGTAAAGAAGAATCCCATTCCTCAATTTATTCATTTTTACAGTGGGAATACTAACATTCACCTCAGCATTGGATCCCTTATTCCCCAAAATGAGAAAACTAGTAAGTATTTGATGGCATTTTAGAGAATTTTCCAATAGGTGCACAGGGTATACTAGGCGTTGCATAATTGTTCCTTCCTTCTCTGGTCCCATCCTCTTTGAATGGTGTCAGAAATAAACTTATATACCTGTAATTGTTGCAGCCCCAGGAACCCATGGGAGACCAGTTGCTACACTCCAGACTCTGTGATCATTTTGCTATGTGCTTTGTGTTGTCTTCAATATTCACTGTATTTATAAAAGTTAGGTGCTATCTCCCCAGTGGGTTCAGAACTTCTCAGTCATTCCTCCATCGCCTTTGCTTGATATAGTGCATCATAGGAAGTAATCTCTCACCAAACAAATGGCCAAATTAAATAAATAAATAAATGACTAAGACATGCATGAGAAAACCAAGGGCTAGAAAGTTACACAAATGCCATCAATGAGTGATTGAAATTATGAGGAAACAATTAGATGTATGTATTCTTCTGTTAAGAACTTACAAACAATATGGTTAATGTCAGCATCATGTTATAGTTTTGTATTAAGTACCAAGAAGAAATACACGACTTTGGGAAGGCAACCACTGAGGGAACATCTTTCAGAAAGACATTCAGGAATGGTCTTATCATTAAGGTGTCATTTGAGTAGAAAACTGAAGATGGTGTGGAGTTCACCCACAATGGACCTCTGGGGGAATAGTTGTCATCAGCAGAGGGAAGAACAAAGGCATTTGAAGAATAGTCGAGGGAACCAGTGTCACTAGAGTTTTGAATTATAGGAATTTCTAGAACAAGGGAAAGTAAATAAATAAATGAAATTTATGACTCATGATTCTGGAAGTTGGGAAGTCCAAGATCTAGGCACCAGAAAATTCAGTGTCTCCTGAGAGCCCACTTCCTCAAAGAGACTTGTCCCTGTGTCCTCACATGGTTGAGGAGCAAGGGTATTCTTTCAGGCCTCTATTATAAAATCCATGAAGAGTCTGCTCTCATGATCTAGTGACATCTCATCTCTTAATGCTAGCACTCAGAGGGTTAGTATTTCAACATATGAATTTTAGGGGAACATAAATATTCACACCCTAACAAACATCTGTGTTGTAAAGGAGCTCAGAACCTCTCTGGGTTTACCTGGTCCACTTGGTATGTGACCACAAATAAGCAGTGATTCTCTGGTTTTCTGGTGCATGTAGAATCTGCATATCAGTTTCCCAATAGGAATTTGCTTTGCATTTATCAAATGATTTTCGCTCTTCAAACAACCTAGTGAAAGCAAGACAGAAACTATAGTAGGAAGAGAGAGGGGATAGAGAAATCTCACAGTGGACTACTCTAAGACTTTTCCTGTGTCATTTTCCTATGCAGATTATCTGCATGTATTCATACAAAATGTGTAGACTCACAGGCACATTAGACTATGTCTCTCTCTCTCTCTCTCTCTCTCTCACACACACACACACACACACACAGACACACATACACACACACACACAGAGACACACACACTCACAAATGGGTGGCATTCATCACCACTCACACCCTGACAGTCTTTTCTCCTCTTTTTCTGGCTTTCTTGCCTTGTCTTTTGATATCCTATCCAACTCAAATTACCAAAGCTGCATCTTTCCATTTTGCTGTTTTCTTCATCTTCATCTATTAAGAATTTGCATTGAAATAATCCTTTCCAAGAAACCTACTCTGACTTTTCCAAGCTGAAGTAGAAGCCCCTTCTCTGACTTTCAAAACAATTTGTGCATATCTTTATTATTTCACTTGTCAAATTCTACTTAATATATTCAACACTGTACTGTTTCCTCTTTGCGACCAATTACTGCCTGCCTCGTCATCTCTGTATCCCTAATATTTACTGGAATCCTATAGCAGGTGAACACTAAATGTTGGTGAATGAATGTGGGAATGAATTGGTCAATGGATCATTCTGTGTTGAATGTGGCAAAGAGCAGAACACACCCTGAGGACATCATGATACAGTAGAAGAATGTTCACAGCACATCCTGCAGAACTTATGGCTAGAAAAATCATTAAAGAACTGATTCCTCTTTACCCTCAGTGAAGTACGTTACAAGTGCCCTGGACAGGGATTGGTCTGGTCACATTTATTCATCAGGTTTGAGAGTAACTAAGTGATGCTGAATATAGAAACCAATTTAGTTATTTATTACTTAGTTGGTTACATAATCCCCTACTGTGTTTCATAAAGGACTTGAGATAGTGAGATGGTGACATGGAATGCATGCATTGTGGATTTGTTTTGTTTTGAAAGGATAGCCATGTGAATTTTTTTCTAAAGTAGAAGAATTAAAATGTAAACACACTACTTTAATTTTAACCTTGAGAGATTTGCTTTTATTGGGTTGGATATTTTTGCAGATTATCGACACAAAGAGTCTTGCAAAACCAAGGCTTTGGGGATAGGGAAAAGATGGAACAGAGCCAAAAGAAAGTACTGCAGTTTGGTCAAAATTAATAGTCAGCTGTTAGGTCATCTCTGAGCTAGCACTTCATTATGCTGAGAATTTAGGATAAGTTGAAACAAAAGCTAAGTCCAAATAAAATGTGGTAGGTTGAATTTTCAATATGGTTAAAATTATATGCCAAATAACTAAATTAAGAGTACAGTTTTTACAGTTAAAGGAGTAGGGAAGCTACTATGGTAGGTAATAACTCTTAGTAGTTTCCTCATTTGTAAATGGAGTTAATAAAATTGATTTAAAAGGGAGCATAGAAAAAGTTTAGTCCTTAATCCTAATACTTAGTAGCAAATTTTAGTCTTATTCTGGAAATTGCCTCTGATGTTTTCCAACTCTACCAACATAAGAACTTATCTGTTGAGATCAGAAAGGTAAGTTTGTGGTATTTTATTGATGAAGCCACTCAAAATTATTTATTGAATAACATTTTTATCATTCACACCTTTGATTATGCAATGTATACCAACATGCATCAGATGGGACAATAATTTCAGCTTTAATCTACCTTCATGAACTCCTTTTCTGAATAGTTTGGATTACATGTTCTTAAAAAATGAAAGTATATGTCTTTAAAAAACAATAATAAAACAATATACATGGGGTTAATTGAAATCACTGTCCAATAAAGCTTTCTGTAATAATGAAGATGTTCTCTTCTGCTCTGCCCAATGTGATAGCTAATAGCCACTTGTGGCTATTGAGAACATGGTATGTGATTAATGAGATTAAAAAATGAATTTTAAATTTTAATTCAGTTGAGTTAGCCACATGTGGTTAGTTGCTAACATATGATGAGCACAGAATTCTATAAATTCAGTTTATTACACAAATAAGTAAAATAGAAAACATAATCAATGATAATATGAACCTTCCAGAGAAATAAAGCCAGAAAATGGACCATGAGTTGTACTTATGAAACTTTCAAACATCTCTTAGGGTCATGTTTATTGAATATCTATAGTCTGTTTACTTCTTTTTCATTTCCAATCATAAAATATTTTCTACTCAAAAAGAGCAGCAGGGAGCACAAATGATCTTTCTGTGACAAATTTTGAGAGGATCAAACTTGGGCTTTTTTCCAACAATGTCCTGGTATCTCTGTTTATTTTTAGCTTAGTGAATCTTATGGAGTTTGTCTATTATGTCTTGAAACCAAGTAGAAAGGCAGATTGCAACTTTTGAGTTCACTCTGGGTATATTGGCATACAGTCTAACTCAAGAAAGATATATAAAGCATACCTTTATCATCACAAGGTTACACAGCATGTGATATATTTCTAGAACTGTGTCTGTTAAAAATTAAGGAAATATTTCATTTGGAATATAAAATAAACGAGAGCAAATTCAGACTCAGTAAACTCATTACACTCAAAATAATACAGAGAATTTTTATATTTTGCTCTTCAGACAGCTTCATGCAACTATGTAATTTTCCAAGTATAATTTTATAATTTTCCAGAATAAAAAACAAACAAACAAACAAACAAAAACCCTCCAGTTTTGATAGGGAACTAACTGAAACCAGCATGGGGCCAACTGGGAAACTGAGACAGTCGTAGTAATTTTAATACCAATAAATGCCTTAAGTGGTATTGAATTTCTACAGTTCACTACTAAGTTGCTCACAACACTTAATATTCAATTAAATTTGTCCTCCCAACTTTCCCATAAGGTAGTTAGGGGACAGATGTGATGGAAGATTAAATGTGTACACTTCCCATTGTTATGAAAACACACTAAACTGAAATCTATTACAGTTCTTGGTTCAGTCTAACACAACACAACTAAGTAGCCATTTCACTTACCAGTCTCAATTTTATATACATTTTTTATAATATAATTTCTTCTCCATTTTCAGAGACAATTATAGTGACCATAATATTGCTGAATCTTCCATAATTTTAATGGTGAGCTCTCGCAGCATTTCTTAGGAACTAAATTTTGGGATTCTTCAGTTTTTGCATTTATCTTAATGACTCTCCTATTGCTACCATTTCAAGTTCATGTGCAGGGCATTAGAATATGAAAATAAGTGTTCAATTCTTCCAAGTCATCAACATCTGAGACAGATGTAGATAATATAATTCCAGACATTTGTTGATTTAGCTCATGTTTTTCCTTCTTGCATATTTATGTCTCCAATATTATATGATGCAACTTAGAGATAGTACAGGTGCTATATAACACAACAGATTTTCAGACAAATAAGTACTTCCTATTATTCTGTGAAGTTTGAACATTCATTTTTTAGCATAAAATATTGATATGAAAATGTTTAAAAATCATGTGATTCTAGACAAGATTTAACTTTATAGGGTTCCTACAAAAAAACTATCACAACATACATCTTTCAATTTTCATTAGTTCTCTTCAGTTTTGGACTTACTATTTTCAGTCCCTTCCAGTAACTGGGAAAAAATGTATTTCCTTTGATTTATGAGGCAGGTATTGCTAGCTGGGGACCAAAAATCCAGGCACCTTTTTCCTATGGACACAGCTGGACCAAATTCCCCAGTGTCCTTTGCAGTTAGATGTGGAATGTGATGCTTTTACCAGTGAAATGTACATAGCTGCAATGGTTACTAACTCCAGGCCAAGTGTTTCTCTATTCTGGTTTTTCTTCTGACTGGCTAAAGTAGATGCAATGCCCAGCATGACTTTGGAAGCCACATTTTAAAGACATCAGACTCCATCATGCTTGGTTCTTGAATGGCTTTATGAAGGAAGATCACACAGGCACCTATTCCCTTCTCCAAAGCAGTTGAGCAAGCACTTCAATGTTTCCTTCTTGGTATACTTCCGATGTGTTTGAGCCAGTACATACTTTGGTACATATTTGTTAAAGCAGTAATTTATGATAACTATTCCACCACCCAAGATGAATTTCATTTAAAAAATATACACGTGTAAGAGGATCTTCACAATTCAGGTAAGTATAAAACTACTGACACTTATTTGTTTAATGACATCATGTTGACCTTGAACTACTGGAATGGAACAACGAAGAAGGCAAGGAATTACTTATGGAGTTTAATTTTGCATTGAAACTTATGTGAACTTTACACATAAGAGAACCAGAACATACACACACACACACACACACACACACACACACACACGCACACACCACAGTCCTAGTTTTTCACAGTATAATTATGTGTTCAACTGATATAAAACCATCCCCAAGTATCTTATCTAACATTTAGACTTTTGTAGACAATTATTTTGATTATGAAAGTAAAAAAGAGAGATGAGATGTGGAAATTAATAATCAAAATCTAAGGAAGTGAAGTAGGACCATCAGAAGAAAACTGGAGTTCTTGAACTGAAAGGAAATTGAAACAGCTTATAACTTTCATGTTAAAATAGAAATGTGTAAAAACGTATCTGTGTAACACATATGGCATGGGAGGATCAATCAAGAATGAGGAACATAAAATGGACACATTATGGAAATGGAGAGGGAAAAGAAATAAAAGAAGAATACATAGTATATTGAATATAAATTTTTAAGCTTTAAAGGCTAGAAAGGGCAAAAAAGAAAATAAAACTGAGTGAATTAATGTTGGCTAAAAGGGGTAAGTGGAATCAAAGGTGCTCTTACAATTTTATCAGGTGAAAAAGTAACACTAGAGAGAAAGTGGGTCCATAAATAACCTGAAAAGGCAGATGAAATCAATAGTATTTAAATGGTTGAACTACTCAACTTTATAAAATGTTCCACCTAAAATAATGAAAGTTATAGAAAATTATTAAGTTATGAAGAGCCTATAAATATGGCTAATAATAAAACTCAATACAAGAATAAAATAACATTAGACCAATTAATTATAAGTTGATCAGGATTTCTAACGACATGTATCATGAGAATTAAAGGTATTTTTGATTAATAAATTTAGACATGTTTTTAAAATTCATAATAAAGAAAATAGTGGAGAATTAAAGAAAACTGTAAACATCATATAATGTTACCAATGTTGAGTAGTTTTATTTATCAGGAACATTATTATACCTTGTTCTATTAAAACAAAAGTAATACAAATTATTTGGCATTAATTGTTTTATTTCATGGAGTATATACACTATATGTGAAATTTAAACAAAGGTTTGTGTGGAAAAGATGAAATATAAAGAGTAAATAATATAAAACTTTGAGCAAAAAATTTCCATAACTGTTTATTTGATCTAAACACTATCATAGTTCCTTTTGTTGAAAATAAATTTGATAGCATAGAAAAAACTCTTTGGAATTCACCAGGGAGGAAAACATTATCTATTCTCTCAATATTTTTGCAAGGCATATATTTTTGAATTGACATTATTTTCTAGGCTCAGGCAAAAAGCCTTAATCTTCATAAATACATGATACTGTTCTCATTCTCCATCATGCACATAACAATTGTCAATTCTGTTCATAGAAATGGTGAATTATTAGAAATATTTTATTCAGAAAAGAACTTTAAAATGTGAGGGTGATTAGATGAAGCACACCCCTAACGAATAAATTATTTATGAGTGTTTGAATGAATTTCCAACATGGTGACTCTACTGTCCCTATTGTCCCACCATCCCTACTGGTCCCACCCCCATACTAACCTTTTTACCATTCTTCATGCAGATCATGCTTTGTTCTGCCCAAAGTCCTCCTATATGCTGTTCACCTCTATGTACTTCCCTCCCTCTCACCCTCTAACTCCACTTTTCCCTTGGGCTAAGTATTTCTTATACTTCCGTCCTATCTTGGTCAGATGAAGTTATACTTCGTCTTCTCTAGCAACCTCAACCAGGTCCATCAATCTTGTACCTCTAACACCCATTATGGCAAAACATACTCTTTAAAAATACTCTTAAAAAAAAAGGAGTAATATTATAGATGTTGACAAAATTGTTGAAATGTAAAGAGTCTTGATACTTAATCACATTTTTATCTCAAATGTTGGAATATTTTTCTTTAACATTTTGTAGATACATTATTACAATACACTCAAACCATTGAAAGGAATTCATCATAAAAACATTAAATTCACATAATCATTTCTGCTGACATCCACACAAACCAAATACAATTCATTTTTTTTTCCATATTGATGGAAATAACTAACTGGCTTATTATTTGGGTATGAGGATGCTCATTCAAAAACAACAACAACAACAAAAAAAAAAACAGATCTTGGAGAAGCAATCACAGCTCTGTCATCTTCTGCCTAAACAAGATGAAAGCTGTTGAATCAGAGGCATGAGTAAACTAATGTTCTGCATGGTGGTGGGGACAGCACAGTGGTACTGGCAATGATGATGGTGATGACAATGATGATTGTGATAAATACTCTGTCATGGAATCTTCTGCAATTTAATTTTTTAAAAAACACTTATTAAACAAAAATGGAACATTCTGGTGTCCTTTAATTCCAGCAGCTCCAGACATATTTGTAGCCAAGTGTTGAAAGAAAATTTCCCCTTTAACCTAAAGAATTGGATGCTGAGTTAGATAGATCAGAATTAGATGACTGTCAATAATCTTGAAAGAGAAAAGGTAAAATAGATGATTTTTCCCATTAACTTCTTTGTCATTCTTGTATTTACCCTTTCAATGTCACTTTTAGGTCAGTTTGCAATTAAAAGGCAAGAGCACTGCTAAGCTTGTCACCATCTCTGTCTCTTGCTCACCACAGACTATCCATGGCAACTTGGATACACTAGTGGTTCAAGAATGGCACACAGTATAGACCTCAGTGAGGGTACCCAAAGAGGCTCCAGTCTTCACTTTGACATTGTCCAGCTATTTTGCCTAAGTGAAACAAATTATCTCTCTAAGCTGGTTTCCTCATTTTTAAAAGCATAACAAACATATTCATAAAATAGCTCACAGGTATATGATCATTTGATTGATATTTATGTTGCACGAGAGCACTATGCCAAAATGATATAGTTTGTTTAATCCTTAAAATAAGCTCCATTTAAAATTATCCTACTTAACAGTTGAGGAAATAGGGTTAGTAAGCAGTAGTCACCAGAGTCCAAAACGTCCAACTCAGAACTCTATCACAGAACTCTATCTACTGGTGCAGTAGGTCATAGGACCAAAGGGCTCCTGCTCAATGGACATCCTTGTAGGAGTTCAGACAATGGTTCATTCAGCTGCCCAGGAGATGTCTCACCGTATGGTGATTAAGTGCAAGGGTTACACACTAGTTCTAAATCCAAAGCTTTATGGTCCACAAGAACCAATATTTCTTGTAAACACTCATGCATATAGTTTCCAGGGACATGTCAATGATGAGTCACCAAACTCTAGAAAGCCCAAACTGTGGCTTCCTAATCACCTATTGTAATTTACTTATATTCCCTTCAGAAGTTACAATTGATCAACAACTATAAACAATATACCTAGTACTGTAGTCAACATTGCAACTTTTACAGGATTATCAAATTAAGCCTGAGTTAATTTCCCAAGCAGAAGAGAAAAAGAGTTTTGTTAACCTTTGTCTACAGGAAACTTGTACAAAATCAAAATTGCAGAACAGACAGAGGAATAGTATTTGACCCCAATCTGTATAATTCTAAAGCCCCTGATTGAAATTCTTGTTAGCCTCTCCTGGTTTTAACCCCCACCTCCCCAGCTGTGTTAGCCTTCCATTTATTCCTCAAACACTTGATATTTATTCCTACTTCTTTAATTTCTCGTACTCATCCATTTGTGTTCCTTACCCTACTGTTCATTGGGTGACTTCCTTAAATTCATAGGGACTGGTTCAAATGTTCACACTCTCCATGGTGACTTCTTGACAGTACTTACTTTTTCTGCCATTCACTCCTTCCCCACATTTTCCAGATAATTTGATGTTCTAGCACAGTGTTTTGTATCCTTTCTAACACTTACACTCTGAAAATATCATGTTAATTCTTTTGACTTATTATCCATCTCTTCCTACAGAGATAGAAACCTCCTAAGAACAGTAATTTGCATTACTTGTTCACTGTTTCTTTGGTGCCTAGAGTAGTTCCTGGCATGTGATGGACATGACCTGACTGACAAACTGTACCCTCCTACCCGGCTTCTCTCATACAACTTTTGTGAAGTTCAGAAAAGGATGTGCGATCATGTTTTATTTGTAAATAATAATAAAGATACAAATTATAATTCTAAGTAATAAACTAAACTGCCTTTAGGCAAAACATGTAGATTAAAACTTAATTTTCATTCATTTATTAAACATCTTTATTAAATATCAAAATTATACACATTGTGCTGTTTTAAGGTCACCCAAGAAATGAAATCATGAATCTATTATGCTCTTATCAAATTTTGTTTCATTTAATTTTTATAGCATCTCTGCATCTGGCTTATAAGCTGATTAAGGCCTTGAAAATTGTTTGATTAATTTTTTTATCATGCTAATATCTAGAACAGTGGTCTTAAAAGTCAGCTGTATGTATCCCTAAAAAGAAATTATTAAAACTTCTATTTGTATTCATTAGTTCAGTTTTTAAAAAATTATGTGTATGTTATAATGACTATAATGTATTTATATTATAAAACATGTCATTTATAAATACATACATATATGATGGGATGCATGCCCCCAAATTTGCTCATGGGGTGTGCAACCATAGTACAAATATTTAAAGACCAGCGCCATGGAACATTCAGATTCATAACAGGCTGTCAAATTTATTGATTTTATTTTTATTATTAAACTATATAATCAGATTCTTGCAAACAAGATGTGCAAAAGGACGTATTTCAAAATAGTATGCTTCATGATGGATGCAGAACACCTCCTATAGGAAAATGAGGGAGGAAAAAATAACTTCTTCCTTGGCAAAGCTGAAATGCTGGAATGGCATTTATCTTTGAAATATGAATGGGATTTATTAAAGCCCAGAAAGGGAGGATGCTCACCCTGGAATCTGTTGTAAGGAAATACAGAAAAACAGGACAAAAACCTTTGTGTTTAAGAAATGCTCATTTTTCTACATGGAGGAGAAGATATACGAGTAGGAAAGGAAAGAAAGGCAGTGGTAAGATAGTCCTAAGGCAAATGTGATGGCCTTGGAGTGCTAGGCTAGAGATTTTTAGAGTAACATAAACTATAGAATGTTGGAAATTCTTTCTACACAGAAGAAGGATATTTTCAAGGTCATGTCTCAGAAAATGTTAGCAGTGTCAAGTACTGGCTGGAAAGGAAAAGTAGAGACAGGTACCAGGTGAGCAATTACTGCAGTTGGTTCCAGCTTGGCACAAGAAGAACTTGGGCAGAGGAGGGCATGCTATCTCTCTTTTGGGTTGGAATTAAAAGGATGGACAAACTAGAATGACAAAGTCTATTTTATTGACTCTGTTTTTTCATTATAAAAGTGTTACAAAAATACCCAGCTTGGAGCTAAACGAATGGATAATAGAAAGAGCATACTGATTCTATCCTCTGCTATGAAAACCAATGGTTCTTGGTTAAGAGTTAAGTCATGGATCAACAGCAAAAGCCCCTGAACAATGGTTTTGCTTTCACACAAACAATCTTGAATATAAGGTCGAATATTAGGTGCATTTGTCCACGTTATTTACCAGCTTGTTGACAACTTCATGGTGTTAAGCATGTAGTAAAGGGCATTGTGATTAAACGCCTATAATAAAGTTCATTTTCCTGCATTCTGCAAGTGATGCTGTGAGTTTTTTTTTTTCCATGTATGTATCCAAGAGTGTTCAGATTTCTGCCACATATTCTAAGTTACACTTAGAAGAGGAACAGGTATAATTGTTAATGACACTCCTCACCTGAGGTCTCAGTGACTTTTTTCATTATTGCCTCTTAGCTTCACCACACTATGTGCTCGGCATTCAGAAAAACATACTTAGGAAATGATAACCAAATATACACATACACACACACACACACATATATATAGGATATACACATATACATATAAGAAGACTGAAAATCAAAAGGTACTACATATGATAATCAAATCAAATTTTAGCATTCATTTTCATATGAACACAAATCGTTGGCCACATGTTCTCTAGATAGTCATAACATTTACTTGTTGCTACTAAATCTAACAACAATTTATTTCTTAAGTGCTTAGATACATGCTATACAATATTTTTTAAAAACTCAATATTCTTTCAGTGATTCAAATATATAGGTTTCTGGGTTGGGGGGGTTTAAGAAATACATAAGTAAAAAGACCAAAACATGCTTCTAAAAATATCTCCACTCAATAATTAATGTGGCTAATTTTTCTTGAATCATTCCACCATGAAAACATTGGACAAGTTATTTTAGGGAGGCTTATTTCTCCCATCTAGAATATGAAAATCGTAATAGTAACTCTTTAATAGAAGAGTGTTGTACAAAATTAAATGAGATATTTTTTCATGTAAAGTCCTTATCACAATGCCTGGCAGCTGATGAACAGTCAATCCATGTTTAGTATTAACCATAATAGTTCTGAGCATGTGATTAAAATGCCTTTAAATCTTCCTTTCATTGTATCTAAATGAATTAGTTACTAAGTGATATGATTAAATTTCCATTGTGGAAGTTGAACTTACCTCCAAATGGGTCACTGAATATAAAATTATACATTCAAAAGTTACAGTAATCATTAAGATATTTCCCTATTTTGTTAAATTAAGAACAAATTTCAAAGATATATCTTTGTCAGTTGTGTCCTAGCATATTAATAATGATGACTGATTTTTATTGAGGATTGACTTTGAGTCTGGATAATCCACATAATTCACATGTATCTTATCTCTTTTCTTTTATAAATGAACCCTCTAAGGTAGGTACTATTTTTATCCCTATTTTGTCATTGAGGAAAAAAATCCTAAATAGAATCACAATTTGAATTCAGTCTTGACCAAATCAACACTGACTCATTATGAATATTTCCAAGCTTTACAAATATCACTGAATTGTTAAAAGGAATGATGTGATCATATTTTTAAGAAATGAAGATTCCTGTTCATCTTTCTATATTATGTTTTCTGATAATGCATTAGATCAAATTAATTTTTCTTCTGAGAAACTATGTATTCATGAAAGCAAAGAATATTTTCAAGAAAGAGTCTATGCACACATTAAGGTTCTTTTTATATCACATCAAAATATTTGAGTCAGGAAAGAATGGTTTGTGTTTTTCTCGCTTTCCCTGAAATAGATTTTTAAACTTAATTCATCCTTCTTTCTGTTTAACTCATGAAAATACACTAATTAAATCTGCTGGTTCAGGACAACTGCAGTAGGTTAGCTCTGAAGTTAATGTTTAGACTTGGATCACATCTGGATGATGATGAGAGTTGGATTTTTGTTTCATTACTGTAGATACCAACCATACTTAGTGAAATCTGAAGGATCAAGTGTGATGAAAATAGTCCATCATTCCAAAACAAATAAGAAGGTGCCTAAAATTTTATTTCCACTAGTTAGTTATGATAGTTAAAATGTTATGAATAGAAAAAATTACAAAAGCACTATAAATATGTAGTATACATTTTTACCTTTAAGTCATTTTTGTATTGAAGCTAACTAATTTCTCATTTTCTCCCCTTTAGGTAGATGATTCTGTTTTGAAAATAAGAGGTTGAGAGGGCTTTTACAAAATGCATAGAAATTCAAACAAAAAAAACATCAAATATATAATTTTCTTGATTTCCTCAAAATCTTTAGGTAATTTTTTCATCTTTAATTCAGAGGTCCAGATTATACGTTACCTAGCTTATTTCTGTAACTGACTTTCATGATATCAATTAAGGATCATCTCTATTGGTTCAATATTAACATTACATCTCTGTTGTGAACCTAACAAGAGCCAAACATGGGTCTACCTTCTTTCTAAGAAGTTCCACAGAACACAAAGAGTAGGCTAGGAAGTAACCAGGTTCTTCCTCCCCCTCTGGGTTCTGCCTTCCCATCCTGGTGTTCTCAGCAGGGTCACTGTAGGCATAGGTCTGTCTTAGATCATGTCCTGGGGAGTGAGGAGGAGAGATTGCCCACCTAATCCATTAAGTCTTTCAAGAATCCTTAATTTATCTTCACATGATCATGGACATTCTTCTTTTTTAATCCTTTTTCTCTGACCCCTGTATAATAAGGTGTGACTCTCATTCAACATAGATATTCAGCAGAAAATTTAAGAATTTTCATTACTTAGTTTGAAAATGAGAATTATGACTAGAAGAGAGTTTTATTTCTAAGCTTTATAGACCCACTGACTTCCATTTTATTTCCCACCAAAGTTATTAAAAATTGAAGAACTAATTATTTACAAGAGAGTGTTTTGGTCACCAAGTGTATGCATGAAAAATCAGTAACATTCCCTTGGTTGCCTCTATTTTTTTTTTTAATTCTCCTTTATTGTCAGAAAACACAAATATGAAATATATTTATTCTACTCTAGTTTGGTAAAATCTCTTCAGAAGATGGCTTAAAATTATATATCTTTAAATTTTGTTTTGTTATATTGATAAATTCTAATAACAACATTGCTTCAGGCAATTTATATGAGTAATTTTGATCAGGCTTAGTCTGAAACATGACAAAAATCAAACAGACTAGTATGTACTTTGTGAGGACCAGTGTGACTCCGATACTTATAATTTCTGTTCAAGATTCCAAAGTGATTCAGATTTTATATTTCAGCAAGACCTTTTTCAGTCCTTGGTTTCATGAAGATTTGAGTCTACTCAAATATCTATTATTGGTTTATTTGAATTCGTGTTTATAAATTAACATGTACTGTTTATTATTTACAGATTTGTAGTTCTATATAATGATTTAACCTATCTGAATTTATTTGGAGACTGATAATCTATAAATACATAGCAGATAAGAACATTGGTATGTAGATAACCCCTGATAAACTTGATATGTACTTGTTTATTTGAAGTTCTCTAATTCAAAATTAGAATGAAAGAATTAAACCATATACATATCCATATCTTCACCTTTGGATCTTAATATTTCTATTTCATTTTCAGGGAACACATGGTTATCTGCTAATCTAACAAAGGTGGATAATCTGAATTTATGAGATAGAAACAACTTCATATGATTTAAAAGATGCAATCTTACTATGATACTTAATAGTTCTACTTATGTTCTACCTACTTTTTAAAATTTGAAATACAGAGTCCATAATAAAGATTGGAATGAACCCTTAATCTTAATTATGCATTTTGCAGGATTATAAATGCTGAAAGATTACTTCCAATGTTTGGTATAATCTTACAGGGTGCAGATGTAGTTCCCTTTGGTACATGCCATCTTTACTGAACTAACAATTTCCATAATGCTGTCACATTCTGCATGGGAAGCAGATTTACAGATAGGTAATCCATGTAAGGTATTTTAAAGACAGCTTATTAAAGGATTGAGGCCTGCTGTTAAATTACATATGCTTTCAATTGCTATGAGGAGCAAACAGCATCAAGAAGTGTAGTAATTTAGCCAGGCCAGAGAAAGGCCTATTTAAAGTTTGATGATATATCCTTTAAACTTTTACTTCAAACTCTTTTTGGCTTTATATTTACTCCAGTGTAACTCTGTATTTCCTACTAGATAAAGTAATTTCCACAGGAAACCTATAGTATTCACATTTAAAACGATGCATTTTTATGAAAATTATCTTCGGTTTACAATTTTTAAAATGGTTTTTTGTTTGATAGTGGTATTACTTCAAAGAAGGAACCCAGACTTTACACTTTATAACACTGCTAAACGGGAATGACCAAAGTAATTTCAAACTACATGGTTCTGTCTACTATTGTTCTTTAGCTGTGTCCCTCATTTTCTGAAAGTCTTCTGTCAGAACTGAGTCAAAGAACATCTTCATCTCTGGTAATTTTGTGTATTTCATCTTCAAAGAAGGGGGAGAAAGTTAGGCTGATCCCTAAATTCATATTTTGAATATCTGAATCATGCTTCCCTGTATCATGATACATTCCTACAGCATATATCTTTTCTCTTATATTTCTCTAATATCTTTCACAATGCCTAATTTAGCTCTATGCAAATAGTATGTACCTAGTATAAATTGTTGATGCAGCTTGAATTGAAATCAGTTCTAATTACCTTTGAATACTAGTTCTACTTTTTCCTTAATCATGAGTCAGGTTATCCTTTCCAAATTTTCACTAGGTAATCTGATCTTGATCAGTTTTTTTTCCTGTATACCAGGCCAGGGGCTCTCAAAGTAGAAGAGACACTAGGAAAGTTTTGAAGAAGGAAGGTGAAAAAGTATCATACATGATAAATACATCTCTGAGGATGCTAGAGGGATTTAAAAAGGCATATCAAATATTTTTAAAACTCCAGGACTTCTTACCTTGAAGAAAACCTTATAACTTTCATGGATCATTTGTTAGTAGAAATAATTAGATATTTGCTTGTTCCTTCATAGACAGTGGACAAGCCAGTACTTTAATCAACATAAAATGAAACATATTAATTGGAAGTTTTCATTTTTTTACTACTTCAGGGCATTTTTATTCTAATGAAATATTCCCAAGATGGAAAAATTTGCTTTAGCAATTGATAACTTTTAGACATATTATGAACCGTGTCCATGTATTACACAAAAACTAAAGTAAAAGAACTTTGGAAAACATGAGTTATAAAAATAAAACATAATTCTATGACTGTAAACATTATTTTTGTTGTTAAAACTATAAAAATTGTATAGTTCAATTATTGTAATGAGGTTAAAAAGCCTCCTTTTCACTGCACTTTAGATTACTTGTATACTGATATTTTGATTTAGAGTATCTTTTCATCTGGAGTATTTCTGTTTTCAATTCCCATGCAATCAAAATCAGTGTCATCTTCTCTCCTTACTAGATTATGCTGAGGGCCTGAAAGAGGTTGGAAAGATGCAATTTAATACATTTACTTAAACCAATGGATTTTAGGACTATGCAAGTAAAAATGAACATGTAAGTTATTTAAAAGAGATGTGCAGTTTAATTTACCTAATGTCAGGCATAAGCAATATTAAATCTATTTGGACTTAATTGCAAATTTGGGTCTTTCTATAAGGTGTAATTATCTGAACATTTTGCCATTAAAATTAAATGTGAGTGAATTTTGACATATTCACTTTCCTTTGTAATAAATGAAGGGTAATATTTTTATTTTGAAATATTTATAGTGTAAATTACTAAAATGGTATTTCTCTCCTATTCTAATAAATCTGCTTTTACATAAGTGCTAGAGGTTAATGGCTAGATTTTAAATTGCTTTCCATTTTGATAATAAGTGGATTTCCAAGAGATGATTTTATTAAAGAGATTTTGGTCACTCTGATTCTTTCTTTATGAAAGAATAATTCATATTTGCACAAACTGAAATGTAAAAGACAAAGCCTCATTGGTATTTTTTAAACACATAGTTAGGACTATTATTTTAAAAGGATTTCCTTTTTTTTAGTGGTACAGTTAAGTTTTTAAGCCTTTTTAAAAATGTCTTTTTTCCCCGTTCTACAAAGATTTCACGTTTTTCCTCGTATTCTTCTAATATCTCTCAAAGTGAATAGTGGCAGTGATTCTACTGAAAATTAACTTTGAATTAATGCACTGTAACTGTGATCAAATATTGATCAGTTTTCTTTATTTTGTGCATGGTTGCAAAGTGAGAAATATAATGCAAACTCTCAAATAATTAATTTAATGACATTGAAAAAATTAAACTCATGACACAGAGGCATAGAATAAAACACTTAACACTCAATATTCTGTGAATGTTGTTTATTGTTATCCTGCACTAATTTCGTTATTGTTTATAACAAATATTTTTAAGGGCAATAATTTTAGGTATTTGTGAGAGGTCTACTACATTCAGAATTATTGTTGAAAAATGAAATGTAAATACCTAGATCATTGATAACAAAGTAATTAAAATGTATGATTTTTGCCTACTGTGTATAATAAGGGCTTATATTTGATCAACCATAAAAGTTATTTAATCATTTTAACCTTGGAATACTACCCCACAAAACACTACTTAATGGAAGTTAGCTGAGACGCATTAGAGTATCAAAACATCAAGTCGGCAAAGCAAGAGGGCCTAGAAAATTCAAGCCCAGCTTATTCTGCCATAATGCTATAGCAGGTTGCGTGGCAACCAGTGGCTATGGATTTTGAAGTTACTTTATCCGTATTCAATGAGGAACGACTTAGCCTGAATTGATTTTAGTAATTTTCAGAACTAATCAGCTATCCCAGAATTATTTTTGCAGACATTTTCTAAGTATTTACAGTTTAGAGAAACATATGTATAAATCTGGTTCCCAAAATAGCTCCAGTTACTGGTTGCTTAGTTATTTGATTAATGATACATATTAGATACCTGCTGATAGATTTTTCTTACATCCTGTAACTTGTGTTAAAGCTGAATATCGCCCAGAATTTCAACATGGCTTGCTTTGGGTGATTTTTTTTTTTTAATTGACCCTGTCACTGTCAGTTCTGATCTGAAATCTCTTTTTACATTTTTTTTACTATTATATTTTACAGTTGCTATAACCTGTCATTAACTCGTATTGTGGAGTACCTCTCAAATTTCTTTGACAAATTGTGTGGGTTAGCTGTGATGGTTGTTCTTTTGTTATTAAGGATAGTTATATAAGAATGGAGTTTATTTTATCAATAAAATTTTAGATTTTATAGAAAAATAGAAACCATATCTCATGTCCACATTTTGGTTTTCCTTGTTTTATCTTGGAATCAAAATAGAGAACCAATAGAATAGTTGGCTGCTAATTAATATTTGAACTGTATTTTCAGACATCTGACAAACTAATACTATATTCTTATTAGGATTTTGTACTTGGTCAAAGATAGGAACTTCTTAGATGTTATTATGAAGTCAATTCTACTGATATTTCTTTGTAATTACATGAAGCTTTTCAAAACATTTGATCTTATGTGAAATTTCCTACCATTTAGTTTATTTTTTATTTTATCTGCTAGTAATGGTGATCAAACTAGAGTTATTCTAAAAGTATAATATGCAACCTATCTGTAAATTAGATGGAAAGTAAACTTGCTACTTTGTGTAAAGTTATCCTGTACCATCAATCAAAAATAAAAATGTCTGACTCACAGAAGCTAACATACTTTGAAGTAAATCTGTTAAAGAAAAGGTGGTAATATATGCCACACCATCTTCAAATGTATCACTAGTACCACTTCTAAACAGCAGTAAGATGGTTAGAAGTACGCATACTTTAATGCTGTAAAACACGTTTAAGTTAATTCCTCAGGATGTGTATTATCTGAACATAGAGTCTTCCTGGTGAAGACTGTGACCTTACTACTCTGAAGAAGTGTCTGCTAGCCAGAAACTGCAGTCATTTTTCAGGAATGATGTCCATTTTTTTGAGCCAGAGGTATTTCCGTTTATGCTTAAACAGAAATCATACACCAGGCATACTGGATTTGACATGTTTGTACCGTAACAGTGCTTCTTTCTACATCTTCTCTAGACTTGAGTTGATTTAACTCTTGATCACTCATTTTATAATCAGCAGTCCTGAAGTGTAGCATAATTAAAACATCTTGGTTTGTGTGACATTTCACAAATAAATTCCAAACAGAATTGGTTATCAAATCACAGCTGTAGTATGAATAAATCTGTCCTACAGTGTTGTTCATTATTTGACAGGAAGTGTCTGCTCAGCTTCTTAAAGGATTGCTTCTGTGTGTTTGTTTTGTGTTTGCTTTGTTTTGTTTTGTTTTGAAGAACAAGTAAGTCTGCAACTATCAGCATCCTCTATGCATTAATTTTAAGAGATGGGCTTCAACAAATAATAGCTAAGGCTTTAACCACAATATGCTACTGCAGCATGCTAGGTCTTCCAAGAAGAATAGTTGCTGCCTTCATTATATGGAAATTTATCTCGGACATCAAATGTAAGTGAAAAGTGGAAAATGGCAAATTGCTGTACTGTAGGGACAGTGTCAACCATGTGTTCTTTGGTAACTTTTCCATTTCTATCATTCTCTAAGCATGCTTCTGTGTAATTTTTCTGGTTACAAACAGGGCTTTTCCCAGAATGCTCTTTAGCTGCAAATCAAGTATGTCAGACCCCAAATTATCTCTTTGCCTTAACCTAGAAGTCAAGTGTTTCAGTGTGGTGCGTGAAGAACTCAACTACTCACTCCTCAATCCCAGAAGGTGCACACGTGCACAACACAGTTAAGAACCCTTGTCAATCCTTCCTCTCCCTGATTCTAGAAGAATTCAGATCTTGCTCTCACTTTTGATAACCAGGTGAGCAACAGGGAATAGAAAAGAAGGCATCTCCTTGCTTTTTTCTTGTTTCTCTTGGACATTGTTGAATCAAAAGACACAAATGTTAGGACAGAAGGCTAGGACAGGCATAACGAGTATGAAACTTGTTGGAATTAGTATCATCCAGTATTATTTAAAATAATCATGTCAGCTCTTTAAGACTTCTCCCAATGGAAATTGAAAAACAAGCAGCAACAAATAAATGCCAACAAAGAGATATAACTTGGACTTATTTTTCCCCAGTCATATTCTGTTGAGAAAGTACCTTATGAATGTTAGCAAGATGCTAAGAACCCAACAGAATGAATCACACATAGGAAAATGTTTCCATTTCAGAACAGAAGGAATGGTTCTATTCATAACAGTTTTATTGATACTAGATAACATCATAAACTACGTTGAGTACCAGCATTTACTTGGCACCATGTATAGTGCTATCCACACAAAGAGTTATGTTTTAGACCTGTTTGTCAGATTTTAACAGTAAAATTGGATAGATAAATATGAAAATATAAATTATGGTGGAATATATTAAGGTCAAAATGTGTAGCATGGAAACAAAGGGCATGGTGGGACTAACTGCTTGGAAGGATTTTGTGGGGATTGACAAAGGATATTTTTAAAATCACTAGACAAAGAAAGAAGGGAATGCATGCTACAAATGCACATAGCTCCATTAGGTCCTGGTTTGTCTGGGAAATGGACAGAAGCTCCATGCTGTGTGGCAGGAGACCATGCTGTGTGATGTGAATGAACTTCTTAGAGAAGTCCACTGTGCTCAGTTGAAGATGGGCCTTCAGTACATGTCGCTGCTGGAATATCTGCAGATGTTTTCCTCAGTAGTCCTATCCTAGTTTACTTGAACACACAGATCCATGTGTTTCTATTGTAAGTATTTCATTCTTTTAAAAATTCCTTTGCATAAAAATTCTATTGTAGTTTTTCACGGCAGTGTGACTCAGGCCATATTTTAAGAGGTAGTTTTTTAGAAAACATATTATATAAGTATGTTATTTTCCCCATGGTAATACTGTCATTTTTCCCATCCTTGTAATTGTTTGGTGTAACAGGGAATTTCATTAACTTTTTCCTTTTTGAATTTTAACGGTTTTAAAGCTGCACGTCTCCCTGTATCTGGGCAAGCAAATAGTCAAATCCATGTTCTCTCTCCTTTGGCACAAGTATGAATTCAAACCACATCAGCCCTTGTGCACACCAGAGCCCTCACCACCTCAACCTCCCTCTCTCTTTCTCTCTTTCTCTCTCTCCTAATATTACATCAGAAATTGGACGAACCATTTCCAAACCTGCTGAAGACCCTCACACCATCAAATTGGTTTTACATAGATTTTTGCACCTCTAAAAATTTGGCAGGAATAAAGATGTGCATATTTATTCTCCCTTTATACATTTATTTGGACTACTTTAAATCAACACAAATTTTGACAAGTATCTTTTTTAAGTCCTGAATATATCAGGAAACTGGATGCTGCTTAAAAGACAGACAGTTGTGTGAAATGTTGCACCCTCTTCCGTGGCTAGCGTCCTAGCCTGACTGATGTGATACCTTACATTTGAAACCCATAGTTCCATCTGTGCTCTGAGGATGCAGAATTAATTAAGCTATATCGTGTTAATTAGATAAATGCTTACCCCTTCCCACCCCCACCCTAGCCAAGGTGAACATATCCCAGCTTCCCTAGGAAGGAATATTGTCACAAGGTGTTAGCCATTCAAGCTAGCCAAGTTCAGCTTGCTAGAAAGAAAATAGGGAGCTGGTGTGTTGCATTTAATTATGGAGGGCTGCAAGATTCCAATGACATATTTACCTCATTTACCTCGATGATATTCTAATATTTATTAGGTCATTTGAGAAACATCTGCAATACTTAGATAAGATGTGCTGCCTCATAAGGGAAAGTGGACTACAATTCAGCTCCACAAGGCACTGTATCCCTTGTACGAATCCAAGTTCACTTTCTGATGAGGTCTTCTTTTTGGCCATTTAGCTCAATGGTTAGTACATAACACCAAGGAGGCTCAAGTTACACACTGGATTCTCTTATGGGTCAGTTACTGTCATCGTATCTGTGGCAATAACCCTTTACCTCAGGCAGCCTGGTCAAATGGAGGACGAGATGAGGGAGAATGATCATGAATGTGAGAGTGTTTGTAAACTCTAAGTCAGCATATAATTAAGGGATTAAGTTTTAATCATGATATTCATATTAGAAAGCTAGTCAAAGTATGTTGCCACATTAAATCAGTTTAAGTGCTTTGTTTATGTGTTTTCTGAACTGATATATTCTGATTCTAAAATTAATAAATTATATGAGAATGTTTAATTTAGTGTAGTGTCTATTTGGGGGACATAGTAAATTTTTAATAGAAAATACAAATAAATATATTACATTTGTTTGACATACAAATAAGTTTGTTTAGAATTATTTTATATTTACAAAATCAATTTTAAATACAATAAGGTATCAATATATAACATGGATCATATACATTTTCTACTATAGGAACTTATTCTGTTTGAGCTTGCAGGAAAAAAATGAATAGCTCTTCTTTTTCCTTCCCATTTGAGAGGAAAATATGACATATGGGAAATGAAAATCAAAATAACAGTTTTAATGGACTAAAGTGATTAAAGATTTAAAGTGTTAGCCAAGTGGGCTACCTCAGTGTGTCTAGCACTTAGGCAAATTACCCTCAGAATCACGGGCAGCCATGGACAACAGTCGTTCACCCTGGGCATGAAGTGTACTCAAAGATATGCTCTCTGAGGGCCAGATGGCTTCCTAGAGAAGGAAACAAGGCAGAATCAGAAAACAGTTCCTTGACCCAAACTCACCAAGTAGAAAAGTCACTCCTTTCCCCCAAGGGACAAATGAGTGACAGGGAGAGAGAGTGTAAGACTTTCACAAACAAATATACTACTATCAGATATTTCAAATAGGTGACCCCAATCCTTGTAATGAATTAATTTACATGAAATTTCACTTTCATGTACACTTTTAATTCTCATAGCAACTCCAAGTGTGTGTGGCAGGAGGGGGTGTATTTCTGTAATTCTTATTGACAGGGAACTGAATCTTAGGGGTACTAAATAAGTGAGGCACAAGCATACAGATAATAAGATAAGGAGCCAAAAGTAAGAGGCTTAAATTCAGCCATCAAATGTGCTACTGTCCTTAAAAATTTTGAAATGATTCAAATCTAAGCATACAAAGATTTGGGAAAATTATAAGTCCCCAAACAAAGGTAACTTTTACAATTTCAAGATTATTAATAGTTCCTAAAACACAAAAAATCAGAGTCAATTAAAGTACATGATACTGTGCAAAAATGAAGGCTATTGTGTAAAGTCATTGAGGAAATGAAATTCATTTGATTAAAATGTCTAAAAGATTACTTGAAGACAATGTAAAGATTTCTTATTCCTATATTTATATTTTTGGTAGAACTAAAATATTGTATCTATGCCCAAAGTTCTTTTTTATTATTTGTAATGGTTCCTTAATCAAAGTTCTTACTCTATGTATCAGTGAGAGCTTACTCTATGCTCCTACATAGGGTGACTCAATAATGAACGTACAATTGTCCCCCAAATAGGACAAGTCAACAGTGAAAGAGAATGTGATTAGCAATTAGTGTAGGACCACATCATGAAATGGCACATACTAAGAAAATATCTAATTATAAAGAAGCAATTTATTACACGTTATTTAACATGGCATTTGTCTAGGGAACAATAGCCAGCACCTACAAATTCTATCTGCACTTTTGGGGATTATTTTTCCCTTAGTCTGGGAAGGATGACGTTATGACCTTGGGCTGCTGCTCATTGGTGAATTCTTTGTTGCTGGTCTATAACAAGGCAAGGAATTTGTGTCAAAAGGAAATGTGCTACTTGGGTAAGCACACTGCTTAGTCAAGTAACACTGTTCTGTAACAAGACTTTCTCAATGGAGGAAACAATGAGCTAAGTTACATTATGACTAATATTCCTGCACTAATTTCCTGTCTCTGCAAACTATCACTTTCATAATTCAATGTACGCAGTCTAAAAGGGTCAAAATTTTGGTAGAAGATCATTATTTGACTTATAGTAATGAAGAACCTGCCATGTTCCATATGCCTTGGGTTCAAATTAAAGATGAAAATGTATACAGTCTTTCCACTTCCCTTTTAACACTCCTTTCAGAGAGCACAATTTGTACATTACAGTAGATATATATTTTAATTAGTATTGTTCTTCCCCCACAACAGAATTTGGAGATTGAAGCATAAGTGTGGTGACTGATCAAATAGCTGCTGTATTCTTGGTGATAAAAGGAGAAGGTGAACACAGATGGTTTTTATCATGTGCCTTTTGATATATTATAAAAGATAAGCGAGAGGAAGAGGGCACTCCTAGAATATTATTCTAGAGGAGACATTATTCACAGATTTGTGCTCTTGAGGTAAAGTAAATCATTGAATGGATCGTTTTCACTCACTCATCCATTTTTTTTAACTATGGAAATCTCAATTATAACCTCTTGAAATAACAACAAAATGTTAATTTTGCCTATTTTTACAATATTCTATAACACTGGCCTTAGACAAACATTTTAATAGAATTGGTGAGAGAATTAGACAGGTGTTCTTGATGTTTTCTTTTCTTCTTCTAGAAGTCACCTCATTTGGTTAAGAGCATGGAACCCCTGGGGCCAAGATCAAGAGATTCTTACATCAGAGAATCTTAGCTCTGTGGCTCCCAGAGTTCATTACTCAACTAACCATTCTTCCAAAAAATGTGTGGCACTACTTCTAGTACTTAAAAAATTGGGGGAAAATAAACTGTGGTGCAGAAGCAACCAGAAATTAAAAACAACTAAGAAAGTACAGTTAATTAAGAATAGGTCTGTGATACTATCTTTGTACACAAAGAACAGCAGAGCACTCTAAATTTAATAGATGCCGCTAATAATCATGATTTATTTAAAGGAGATTTTTAGAAACTTTTTGTAGCATGATACCTGAAAAAGATACGAAAGTTCAAGCTGTACAAAACTTTCAGGGTGAAATGTGAAACGCTCTTCTAAGGTTTTGGATTTCGTTATGAAACTCAAAACTCATCTTCATTTTAGAGGGGTTTACAAACCTAGGCTACGTCCAAGCATTGTATAAGCTTTAAATCTATGCTAACCTTCTGATCCGTTATAGAAATGTAGAATCATACATTTTAAGTCTGCTTAATTTTGGTTGATCATATATTTTGTAGTCAGCTTTAATTTACATAGCGTTATCATAAGAATCAAAATTCTTAAGCTGTTATTCAGTCTGATCCATTATTTTTCCCCTTCATAAAGAAGCATTCCCAATCCATCCAAGATAGAAAAATAAAGTCTTGTGTGGTAATGGGCATAGTCTGCTATGTCATAGTTACAAACAACTCCCAAAATTTCAGTGGTTTGAAAAATCAAGTTTTGATTTTCATTTATATAACAGGTCTAGTGTGGTCTTCCGGGAGGTTCTGTCCATTGCATTCACTCTGGAATCCTAGAGAGCAGAACTCAAAACAGGCTTTTTTGATCACCTATAAATAAGGGGAAAGGGATGTGGTGTTTCCCATTGACTCTTAATGAATATACCAACAATGCCCATCTTCCTTTGGCCAGAGCAAATCATATGAAAATGCCTAATTTGAAAGTGGATGGGAAGGACAATACCTTATATTCATGAAAGGACAACAGAACTGCATCTCTATATAACTGTCTTCAAATTGAAAGACATGGAGAAAAATTATCTTACTCATCAGTTTTACTATTTTGGACCTCCTTAGGGACTATATTTTAATATAAATATTGGAACCCTGCCATAACCTAAAAGTCAAGATGTTTAGAAAGGCAAATAAGAAGCAATGAGTCTCTTCCTTATAGACTAGAGGCAAACCTGCAGCAAATTCACCTGGTGAAGGAGATGCTATTATTCTAGTATGGTCTATGAGGAAACCAATGCAGAGGTTCTGTGCTAGAGTCCAATGACACCGGCTCGCAAGACCCAGTCACTAAATTTGGGGGAATTTCTCCAGCCATAGCCATAGCCACAATTTAAAATCAAATTTTACAAACTTACAATTAAGTAAGTTATATCTTAATAATTATTTAGAACCTTTTACTTCCTAATTATTTTACCTCATTTTACTGTTAGCTATGCTTTTGACATTGTTTAGAACTATTATATCCATGTGGTGGAAGTGCTATGTAAGGGTCTACTACTGGGCAGCACTTCTGAAGTCAGGGTCCAGTGGCCTCACCTTGGTAGCTTATAATCAGCTATGGTAAGAGCATTTACACTATGGAAATTGGCAGATGATACAAATTGGATATCAATTTATTGTTTTATTTTTCATGTCTAGAAAATTGAAGAAAAGGAAATTACAAATGAACATTAAATTATCTTACCTATATCCACTATAAGGTTGAATAGCAAAATTTTCAAGAAAATAATATTGCAATATTTAAAATTATTATCTAGTTCTATATGAACTTGCTGAAATCACTGACGTCTAGGTGGAGTTCTGACATGTTTTCAGTATTTCACTTTTGTCTTATTGCTTGTTTCACATAACCAGAACCAGTCACCAATATCTACTTGTTCCTCAGCTCACTCATTGATTGACTGTGGAACTCAGGCTTGGGCAAAAGTCAATGAAGCATCCTATGAGAATTAATCTATGTGGAAAATTTATAGTAAAGAGCATTATGTGTATTATTAATAAGAATAAGTTCTGTACTACTTATAATTAATATCAATAAGTCAGTAAAATATCTCTTTTGGTAGAGTCAGATGTTAAAAATGTTGTAGAACATTGAAACTGAAGATCATCTGTGTTAATGAACTTTCTTAATAACAAATAACCAGTAAATGGTGAAACTAGAATTTCAGACTGTAACTGACTGACTTCAGTCCCTGTATGCTTTTATTTTTCAAATTGTGGTTCTCGGACAATCCACTTCAAAATACCCAGCAGGAAACAAGCACGGCAGATTTTTTTGGACCTGGCCCAGACCTCCTGATTCAGAATTTCTGGGGCTGGGGCCAAGGAACCTGCAATTTTCATATTCACTCCAGCTAATTCATATGCAACCTCTACCATGAGAACCATTTGTTCTTCATCATCTTTTCTCTTAAGGACAGAGTTACTATGTTTTTAAACAGTACGCTTTCAGAATCTGAAATAAGGTGCCACTTTGGAGGATAGAGAGCAGAGAAAAGAGATGCAGGCATGAAAAACAAATTTTTTCTTTTCTTTCTTTGACCTAAGTTGTAACAGGAAAGTTTAGTGTGCATTCATATTATAAATATGTATATGTTGTTTTATTTACATACAAAGATATTTACATACAAGGTTGAGAGTTGTGTTTGTGTCTGTGATCCCCATAGTTTTCAGGAAATCTTCTAAACCCTGTGGAGAAATCATGTGCTGCTATTATCAAGGACTTCCTAAGAGGGGCATATTCTGTAAGACACTCTTGATTTAGTCAAATCTGGATTCCTAAAGAAAACGTACAGCCACCTCATGTGCTTTTTCACAAGCCTAAAAGAATCAGAGTGATTTCCCAAGGTCTGCAACCTTACTCCTTCCTATAGTACATCAACTTCCAAAGGATTTTAAAGAATACAGCACCACAGGAGAGTCACTTAAGGCAGAAAATTCATCTCCACCAATGCTGAGCCTTCTGTTACAATGGATTAATCATCAAAGTCGATTATTCTGTCAAATTCTCCAAGGGTGAAATCACACATCTTCCCACTGGTGTGTGGAGCAGGCTCTGCCTTCATCTTACTGGCACAGATACAAACTGTGAGTAACTTTTATGCACTGCAGACGAGGAAGTGCTGATACATTTAAAAGGGAGATGCTTCTCCAGCAGCACCTGCCCAGAAGTTGCTGAAAAATTATACTCCATGCATGTCTTTCAATATTCCCTGCTGATAGGTCAGCAGTTAATGCAAAACTGTCCTGATAAGAATCTGCTGGGAGCTTCTGGGATCATATTAACTCAAATGGAACCACTGAGTCAGAGAAAAGCAGAGATGCATCAGAATAGCTAACTTCTCTTTCTTTTTTGCTGTTTATATTATATCAACCTTTAGGACAAAATCAAATTCTTAACTTTGTAAGATTCTCACCATCCCAGAGCTCACTCATCTTCCTATTCTCTGACAATGGTAGAGTTTCTACAGGAAATACTCATCTGACATTATCAATTTTCCCTCTATTTGCATGTGTCTTGTTTTTTCTAATTGATTTTCTAGTCTCTTAAGAATAGAAATGATGATATAACTTTTTCTTTGGCCTCTATGATATTGATCACAAGGTATATAATTAATAAATTCTAGTCAGTTGACTGTCAAATTGAATGGAATTGAGTTTTTCTTGGGCTTTGGTGATGCATTCTTATATTTTTAAATGTTGTATAGCCGCAGGAGTTATCCATGCAGTTATCAAGAATTTACTGTTCCTATAATTTAGTATAGAAACAAATAAAATTACGAATACATGGAATCAGAGGAAAACTAAATATATTAAGACATTAAGAATCACACAATGTAGTACATGGCACACTTGGATTTTTAGCACCTTCACATGATTTGTCCTTCCACGTTGAGTATCCAACTTGTGATTGAGGCAGCATTTTCAGGAATTGTAAGTAGTGTGGTTAGGAAGTAACTGAGCTGGGAATTGAACCTAAGCCATTTGATTACTGCTTTTAAATACTTATACTGCCATACTTATTACTTAGAGATGGAGCTCTGGTCTTTGACACTAATACTGGGCAACCTTTGCCTAACTCACTAACTATTCTTCATCATCTCTAAATTAAAATAAGTAGGATCCAAAAATTTAGTTATCAAAACAGTGAAGTCATGTTATTATGTAGTTATTGGTCACTGGTGTCACCATGGAAGAGGATCTAAGTAAATGCCCTGCTCCCTGACTGCAGGTTAATACCACCTGTGCCAGTCGCTGCCCCTGGCTCACGTATGTAATGGGAATGGTCTTAGGTATGGTGGCTGAGCAGAACATCTCTAGAGTGGTGGACAATCCAGGAGTCTTTGATTAGTTGGTGTCAGTTTCTTCTGCTTAATGAAAAAGCTTAGTCCTAAATAATAGTACTCACCCTCAACTAGAAAATGAAAACTTTGGTATAAGTCCAAAGTTTGGCTGAATGCAGAATGAAAATAACCCACCAATCAGATTTTATCTGAATTTATGTAACCATCTGACATATTATTGCAAGATATAAGTGTATTCTAAGATTCGTACTAAAAATCAAGAGAGATGATGTCTTTGCAAAGGGCTTCTGCAAATTTAAGGAACTAATAGAATGCAAAGGATTATTATAAATTGGCAATTCCTTTAGAGAAAATCATCCAGTGATAATAATATGACATGATATGCATTTTTTAAAATTTAAAACTCATAGATTTCCCTGTTGTGCTTTGTCCCTGCCCTGATTCTGTCTTCAAAAAATATGCTTCAAAACAATTTAGAATTATCCCTGGTTCAAAAACTCTTCAATGATTCATTCCTCTCAACCCCCAGTGCACATTACACGCAACCTGGGGCCTCATGCTGATATACTATGTGACCTCCTCTTTTGCATGTATTTCCTTATTTGGATTCCAGAGGAACTTCACTTTACAAATGAGATCCAGTTATAGAGAGATGACTTAATAAAGATCAGCCATTTATTAAATGTCACAGTTGAGCCTCTAACTCCAAGTTTACCGACTACAAATATGTTGACTCTTTTCTCCTTCTGCTTCTTTCGTCTAATATTCATGATTCTGTATGTTTTTGCCCCAAGCTACTTTTCCTTGTTTATTTCTCAGTACTGTCTAGATTATTGTTCTGTAGAGATATGATTTCAAGTTTGAAATGCTTTGCCAGCTATCACCTGTAAAACCCAGGAGATGGCAATGTCTGAATCAGTATCATCATCATCCTAATCACCAACTAAATTGTGCTAATAGCAATTCAGATGCCACACATCTGAAGATTATATGTTAATTATGGGGATATTGGAACCACCCATCCCTTTTCACATGCACACACAAATGCACACAGACACCACTTTGAATAAAACAAAAGCATAACTATAAATAAATAAAGGTTTGATTGGGAAGCTATATCATATGGTACTTAATAACCTGGACTCAGATTCCAATAGAATTGGATTTGATTCCTCTCTCTTCCATTTATTAACCTGTTGCCTTGAACAATTACTTGATCTCCATAAACCTCAATTTTCTTTTCTGAAAAATGGGGATGGTTATAATAAAACCTTAATATACAGTTTTTGGAAAGAGTAATTTTGGAGAATACATACAGAGTGCTTACCACAATGTCCAGTCAGTAGACAAATCCATTATGTATTAGCAATTATGATTATTATCTTTAGGGTTGTTACTGCTATTCTTAGTCTTCACTGCTTTTGCTGAGTTTGACTGTCTATGCAGGATCCAAGTCAATGGGCCTGAACAATGTAATTAGTAGACTGATAGGTGGCTCCATCTTAGTACTCCTCTGGGATGAATGTATTATGATGAATTCCGATTTCAAATTAAATTTAACAACCTTGATAGCTATGTGGAGATCAATACTGAAATAGTTCTCTTGTTGGATAAATTGCATTTAGAAATAATGGGTGTCAAGTTTAAATGATTTCATTTGATTTCACAGGGAGAACCAAGCATGCTGAGCTGGCAGAGAAAACTTTTCCCAATTTACATGTCACTTTTATCTTATGCTAAGTATACATTTATTTTAAAGATGTGATAAGATCCACTGGTAATCTGGTGTTAGTCCTGATTGTATATTTTTTAGCAACATTTTCTTAGGGATGAAAACAAAGGGAGAAAAGGGGAATTTATCATGCCCATTTTCTGCTGATGTCCCTGGGAACTGTTCTGCACCCCTCCCCCCCAGCCCACCCACACTCTATCAATGTCCTTCTCCAACCTTCACGTTTCCATGTTTTATATAATTCATAAGACTTAGATTCAAGTTTCTCCTAAATGAATGTTGAAATATGATGAATTCGCTAGTTATCTAAAACTTTAATCACAAGTTTAAAGAGTTTTTAGTATTATTAATTACTAGTATTCACTACTATTTTATGATTAATTTACTACTAATTTACTCCTATTAATTCCTAATAATCTCCAGGGTACGTGGCATTGTGCATGTGCCTCCAGTATATTTGTATCAAAACCTTGAAGCTGCAAATTCAGCTCAGTATTTCATAAAAAGCATCTGCCACATAGCATAATTGATAAAGAACATCTTCACTCTTCTGCCAATCAGCTAGATCACTCACTTCAGACTTCTTCTCCCAATTCAAATAGGCATGTTAGTTCATGACCCCCCCCCAAAAAAAAATCATCTTCACTTCTGAGCTTGAATCCTAACATAGATACAGAGATAAGGCACAAAACTGAATAGTGTAAACCTCAGCTGGCTGTAAACTTTCACCTGGACTCTGAGGGATTTGAGCCTAAGAGAGGGGATGCTGCCTGGAGGGGGTCCTTTGTTCTTTTGCCCAAAGGGTTTCCTCGCCTTGCAGTATCTCCAACATTAGGGCATTGTGGCTTTCACTTGTAAAGGGGAGGGCTTTTGTGAATAAGAAGGTCTGAAAAGATTCAGTAAGAATGAGGACACCATTGAGAACATATAACTTGATTCCCTTGAAATTACCCATAAACAAAAGACCCCAGGACATTTTCATGTACTTTCCACAGTTCATATTCCCCTGTTTAGAGACAGCTATCCTAAGGCTCAGTACCTCATTCAAATTTGTTAGTCAGTTAGTAGGTATTGAATGCATGAATTTCATCATGACATATTTAGCTTTCAATAACTGTATAATTCCATAGAAACACAAAATTTATCATCTTTTCCTTACACCTCAACTCTGTAATGACTAGTTTAATTTCAAATCACTTTTTCTAACATATATTCATTGGACCAAGGTGAAAAATAGGGAGAGGTATGAAATATTGCTTTGAATCCCTATTGTTATCAGTGATAATTTTCTGGTATTCACATTCTGGTTTTAGGTACCTGCACTCCATATATTCTTTTTTAAAAAATAAATGAAAAATTGGCATAATAGGGCGTGTTTTGTCTTTACCTTCACCAGCCCTTCTATTCATGAACATTGAGTTATTAGCTATAGGGTTCCTCTTAAATGACTCCAAAAGAACATATGTGAAACATGTTTTTCTTTTTCACATCTCTTGCCACCATCTCGCATGAAATGCAGCAGGACAGGGTGTGAGATTATTATTTTTCCATTCATTCCCTTGTTTGCACTATCCAGTATGGTAAACACTTGCCATTTGTGCCTGTTGAGCACTTGACTTGTGGCTGCTCCGAATTGAGATATGCTATAAGTATAAAACACAATGGATTTCAAAGATATATGTGTATATATGATTAAATTTTTCATATAAATTATAAATTTATAGGATATTTAAGAGTAGATTAAATAAAATGTGTTATTAAAAATAATTATTGTATGGCTATTAAATAATCCAAAATTGTATATATGGCCAGCATTAAATTTCTACTGGGGAACACTGATCTAGATGTTACCAGACTTTTGCAAGAGAAAGACCTGCTGTTTATTTTTGTACCACTTTGAAGACTGTTCTCTTTGTGCTTGATGCTTGTAAAGAATTATTTAAATATATGTTTTTTAAGCCAGACACATCAGTGCACACCTATAATCTCAGTAACTCTGGAAGCTAAGGCAGAATGATCACAAGTTCAAGGCCAGCTTCATACTAGCAAGGCCCTTAGCAATTTAGTGAGACCCTGTCTCAAAATAAAAAAGACTGGGGATGTAATTCAGTGGTAAAGTGCCCCTGGGCTCATGGTTCAATCTCCAGTACCAAAACTAAAAAATAAAAATAATAATTTTTTTCAGTATCAAAATACTTTCCAGACTAGGTCTAGATCTCTTTTTGTTGGAAAATGGTACATTATTTGTGTCCTTATTCATTATTAACTTAATTTCCAATTATTCTGGTCTCTTCCTTGGATACATGTATATTCTTACATCAGATTTCTCTCTTTGGTTTTGCAATGAATGCATTATCCTTGCTTTTTTTTTTTTTTTCTTTTTTCTTTTTTTGTATCAGGGATTGAACCCAGGAGAACTTAAGCTTAACTACAGCCCATTTATTTATTTATTTAGTTAGTTAGTTAGTTAGTTAGTTAGTTTTGAGATAGGTCTCAGTAAGTTGTTCAGGACCTCTTTAAGTTGCTGAGGCTGGCTTTAAACTTGGAAGTCTCCTGCCCCAGACTCCTGACTCACTGGGATTACAAAAATGCACCACCATGCCTGGTTCCTTGCTCATTTTTTAAATATCATTTTTTATTTGTTTTTCTCAGAACTTTTCAGGTCTGTAGCTACATAACTTCTTTGATTTTCTGCAGTGTTGATTCTATTGTCTTAGCTCCCAAGAAATATTTTTGCTTTTAAAATTAGTTTCCTCAAATTTATTCCTTTCAGTCTCATCCAGAGATTTTTGTATATCAACCTGATATTTCCTTAGGACTTTTTCTCTGTCACATATTTCTGTCTTCTTAATTTTATTGATGATAAGAGTTATTTGTGGAAGAAAAAAAGATGCATATTGGAAATCATGCTAAATATATGCTCTTTCTCTAAATAGAAGACATCATTCTAATTCTTTAGTAATTTTCACAGGATGTTTAAATTTATTCCATGCTTGAATGAGAAAAGAGACTATCCAGAACTAATATTTGTCAGGAGACCAAGACAATTGCTTTCCATCCATCAGGATACTTTGAATGAAAAGGGTTCTGCTTCACAGTACAAAGCAGAGGGCATAAACTGGATTGCATAGTCACCCACCTTAAACTCATGCTCTATCACTTGGGCTACTTTTCAGCTCAGTAGCATCAAATAGAACATACAACTTGGAATCTTGTTGCTACGATTCTCTAGGTTTTTATGTATTGTATGTGCTTCACCAAGAGGTTTTCTTGTCAAAAGGTGGCTCTTGTTCTCTAAGCTCTCACCTCCAAAGATAAGATGTCCCAAATCTCTTGTATTAACTCTCTTCACATATCTCTCTCCAAGTAGTTTTCCTTTCAATTTTAACTTAATTTTATGGAAGAGAGATGTCGGGTCTATGATTCAACATAGAAACAAAGGTTCTTAGGAACAAAAACATAGGTAGTATTCTGGACATGTCAAAAAATGGATATATAGTACTCCAACACACAGAGCTTGTAGAAGCAGTATATAAAAAGAGAGAGGGAAAAATTGCATATTTAAGTCTACAAATGTTCTCAATTTCTTGTTTGGCCATTAATTTATTTAGGCAATATGATTACAGAGGCCTTTCAGGGAAGAAAATTCTACTGAGATTCTGACAGTAGTTTGATTCTGGCTTGATTGTTGTGGGGTTTTTTTTTTTTTTCTGTTTTCACATGGGTACTCTATTTAATAAACATTTTTTTGGATAGTCTAAATTATTATTACTAGGCAGATGCTATTTTTTTGTTATTGGTTTCTAAATAACATAATTGTAGAACTTACCATTGTATAAAATTGACGTCTTCTCCCTTCCCCCTGTGTGGAGAAGAGAAAACTGTGGGGAACCCCATGTTAAAAATCCATATTAATAATGATAAAGATGGAAATCAGTGTTTGTTCTGTATAAAGAAGTGATTCTGTAAAGAACAGTTAATCCCAGGAATTTTCTGGGCTTCTCAGTCCTGCAAAAGAACACCTTCACCCTTAGGACTGGTCAGTGAATAACTAGCAGCTGCTTTGTTTGTTTGTGTGAGGTCGACTTGAACAAGCACTGGTCAAGGTGATGAGGATCAAAAACAGTAGGATGTAATCCCTAGTCATAATTGAGTTTATAATCAATCTCTCTGTAGAGCGAGGACACATTTAAGTTTAACAGTCATCTCACATCCTGAGTGTCCAATAGATGCTTCAGGTGATAAGTGGAGCAGGACACAAGGAAAAGGCTGCCTGTTGTGGGTGACTGGTAAAGCCAAGTGCTGGAAGGAAATGAGAGCTAAGTTTTAGAAACATCCTCAGGTAAGCTAGAGTGGGCCATGCTGGGAGGCTATGAGTCAACACTAAGGGCAGGAATGTGTGCAGGACACTGAAAGGAGCAGACCGAAGTTGGGAAAGTAGAGGGAGTTACAGAAAGATTGGGACAATTTTGGTCACATAAGTAAATGATGATGGGTACACTGAGTCAAATTATAGGGACTGATCTGGACATAAACAATCTCTAGAAACATCAAATAACCTGTCAAAGTGGTGCTTAACCAGGGCACACAGGTTTTACAATTCTCATTGCCAAGTTTTCTTTGAAACCTGAGATTTTTGACTGACCTTGTATTCTCAAAAAAAAACTTAAAATGAAATAATGTCATATGGGATCTGCTGGGTTGTTATTTAGTTACTGATTTATGACGCTCCTAAAACAAAATGTTTTTTTTTTCCAAAGTTACAAAAACAGAAATAAAATAAAATCTTATTCCTTTTGATGCAAATAATTTTGAACAATTCACTTAAAGACCAACTGTTAAAAAGTCAACTGCAAACTATTTAATGAGTAGATGTGTAAATATCATTCCCTAGTGCTTTGCTCAGATGACAAAATATTGTGCTTACCTCATTTCACTGAGGCTTTTAGGTGAAAAGAAGATACAAAGCCAGATACAAATAATCACCATCCAGTAAATCAATGTCTGGATAAGCACACCTACCATGCTGCCAAAAGAGAAGGTAGGGCATGATGAGGTTTTCTAGAGATTTGCAGAAAGCATCACAGAGCAACTGATGTCACTGCATCATAGGCAGTAGAAGTTCAACAGCAGATAATGGAAAGAGGCTATCCCTGACAGCAGAAACTTGAAGACCAGAAGCGAGCAATCCAGAAAGATCATGATATGTTTAAACACAAAAATCTAATAAGTGAAAACACAAGCAGCTCTGTTCAGCAAAAGTATCATTCAGAGAGAGATGTCATGGAGATGGATGGAAAGATGGAAAGTCAGGTTGTGAAGAGTTGGAAAGCACTCATTGAACAATGATGTAAAAGAGTTGTAAAGTAGTTGTATAATAAATTTCAGTAGGAGTCACCTTAGAAAAGACATCATAATTTAAGAGAAAATATTAGTTATAAACTCTGAATTGGCTACAAATATGAAGTCTATCATGGAATTTATAGAATTGTTCACTTTCATGTCCATGTCAGGCTGAATGGACCAGATTAAGCTGCAGTTGCAAATGGCTCCAAAATCTCAGTGACTAACAACAATTGATGCTATATTATAGTCAGTGAAAGTTCTATCTAGCACTGCTCCAGACAGTCTTTACTTCATGACCCAAACTTTGAATGAAACTGCTTGTATTGCAGCAGAGGAAAAAGAGCATGTCAAAGCACAAGCTGTTTTTAAAGCTTCCAATAAGAAATGACAAACATCATTCATGCGCTCCTTCCCTGGCCGAAATAGGTTCCCTGGACAGCCTGTTAATGCAACAGGGAAGTACAGTGGAGTCTTCACCCAGAAAGAGGCAGGAAATGCATGGTCTACCATGTGTTCCAATCCACATCACTAAACCACATACAAAAACAAAATCTCAAAGTTTGAGACTTGAATAATTCATTCATATTTTGTACTTAAATGGAGTCTTCAATTTAAGGTCCCTAATGTGTTGAATTACCACAGACTGTTCTGCTACTAAATGAATATGTGCCTTAAAAATTCATTTCAAGTTGTAAAAGCAACTCCCTCTCTCCCCAACTTTACCGATGTTAAAAAACAACTGTATACCAAGGTACCATGTTAGATGCTTACAAATGCATTATCTCATTTAATATGCAGAACTGTTAAATGTGTGTTGGATAAGAAGACTCTGAGAGGTGCCTGTTTAAGAAAAAATGGCTAGAAAGTGAATTAAGGTTGTTTATATAACTACAGTGCTCTATATGTGATATTCACATGGGAGTTTTAAATTAGATTTTAAAATACCTCCACTCCCTGAAAGTATATGCTTTAAGGAATGATATATATATATATATATATATATATATATATAAAATATATATATATATATATAATATACACACACATATATAAATGCATACATT